>NW_004444246.1:232525-241930 GCF_000243295.1 Trichechus manatus latirostris
CTATCACTATATGGCATTTTTACTTGTTAAAAAAGTGGTACATAGAAACATTTAAAACTATAAACAAATCATAGAAAGTAAAAATTCAAATCTCACTTTCAGAGTCAACTATTACTAATTTCTTGCTAGCCTCCCATTCTTTTTTCTGTTCAAATATACTTACAAATATGGGCTCACCTAGTATATTTTGCTTTGCAACCTACTTGCATCAGTGAATAATATAACCTGGTCCTCTTTCCATGTTAATGAACATTCCTTTGTGGCATGATTTATTAAAGCTTATATGGATAAATCACATCTAAGCCTACCGTTAGATGGTAAGGCTGTTTTAGGGAGCCCTGGTGGCGCAGTGGTTAAGTGCTCAATTGCTAATCAAAACGTCAGCTGTTAGAACCCACCAGCTGCTCCATGGGAGAAAGATGTGGCAGTCTGCTTCCATATAGATTTACAGCCCTGGAAACCCTGTGGGGCAGTTCTATTCTGTCCTATAGGGTTGCTATGAGTCGGAATCAACTTGACGGCAATGGGTGGGGTTAATGCAGTTTTACTTTTGTCATATTATAAACAAGGCTGCTAGGAGTATCTTTAAGCTATATCTTTGTGCACATCTATAATTATTTCCTCAGGCTAATTATCAAAAGTAGGATTAATGGGTCAAAAGGATGTGCCTGGCTATATTTTGACTTTTGTTCCTCCACCACTGTTCACTATTGCTTCTTGCCATTCCAGTGATCGCTATTCCAGCATTCCTGGTTCTTCTCTATTGTCTGCCTACACACACACTTTTGGAAGCACCGGAAAGGCGAGCACAGTTTCGCCAACAAAATGCAAGCACAGTTTGGCCAACAATACGGCTTTAACTTTAAGCTAAGGAGCCCTGGTGACGCAAACGGTTAAGCACTCACTGCTAACCAAAAGATTGCTGGTTCGAACCCACCCAGTGACTCTGAGGGAGGAAGACCTGGCCATCTGCTTCTGCAAAGATTACAGTCAAGAAAACCCTATAGGGCAGTTCTACTCTGCCACATGAGGTTGCTATGAGTTGAAATTAACTTGATGGCACCTAACAACAACAACAACTTCCAGTGGATGTACTTTGCAAATGAATTTGCCTGGAAAGAAAATGGCTCACACATGCAAATGAGTTTAAAGTAGCTTTAAGATCACTACAGGCAGCTGTGTTTAAATCTAGTGTTACGAGCACAGTGCCTGATTCACGGTAAGTACTCTATAAATGCTTTTTTACTGAGATTATTTTCAGTAAATACTTGTTGAAAGCCCAAGATATGGGTGCCGTTGTTGTTGTTAGGTGTCATCAGGTTGATTTCAACTCACAGCCAACATTTTGGTTAGCAGCTGAGCTCTTAACTGTTACACCACAAGGGCTCCTCAAGATATGGATAGGGAGACAAAAGCTTGGTAAAGAAGAAAGAGACAGAGAAGAGCATAGGAAGAGACAAAGACAAATAAGAGAGAAAGAAAAGAGAGGTACAGAGAGTGGGAAATGATGCTGGTACCTGTAGACAAACAAGGAGACAAAGACTTACTGAGTGTCCACCATGTATCTAGCACTACGGCAGACTCTTCATATATTTGTTACTTGTTTAATACTTGCAGAAAATTCACCTTTAAAGATAGGTCATTTCACCCTCATTTTATAAATAAGGCCACTCTGACTTAGAATAGTTAACAAACTGGCTCGTTTACTTAACTAGTAAATGCCAGAACTGAGATCTGAACCCATGTCTGTCTGACTCAAAGATCACGTGCTTTCTACTAAGAAAGGACCACATTACAGTCCTTGGCCTATTAAGTAGTAAGTACACAATTTGGGATTAAAACACAGGATACTTTTTGTTTCCAATATCTTTTTCCTTCCTCTTTTATTTCTGATCAAGCTTTCAAAGCTCAATTTAAATCTTCGTTCCTCATGTACCCTTTCTGACCATAGTAACCTCAGAAACTTTCTCTCTCTCTTTTAACAAGCATTTATTTATTTTTTAAAATTATTTATTTTTTTGATGTTCTCAAGGATATACACACTAAAAACAAACACCAATTCAAGTTTCTACGTGTACATTTCAGTGACATTGATTACAACCATCTTCACCCTCGTTTTCTGAGTTGTTCTTCCTCCATTACCATACACTCACTGCCCCCCTAAGGTTCCTATCTAATCTTTGCAGTCACTGTTGTCAGTCTGATCCTATATAAAAACCAAAAACCAAACCCATTGCTGTTGAGTTGATTCTGACTCATAGTGATTACAGGACAGAATAGAATTGCCCCATACGGTTTCCAAGGCTTTAATTTTTATGGAAGCGGAATGCCACATCTGTCTCTTGTGAAGCAGCTGGTGAATTCAAATTGTTCAGATGCCTACAGAGACCAAGAAGCATAAATAAGTAAAGCCAGGTGAGTGCTAATAATAAAATTAAGTTAGAGAGTGGTAAGGATTATGGTGGACTAGACAGTAAATGTCTAAGAGGACAGAGAAACTCAGCTCCAGCTGATAATTACCCTGAATGGAATAGACCCCAAAGTTGCCAGATGTCCTGTTTTGCAGTATAAATTGGACATCTAGATTTTTATTTGAAATCTCTATTTAAATTTGTCTCAATTTTGTAAAAATGCTGTTCAGGCTAAACAAAACACATCTCTGTTCAGATCTGGATTTGGACAGTCAGTTAGGGTCCTCTAGCCTTTTCCATTGATTTAACCTTTAGCATATATTACTTTGCCTTCTTAATTATTTTTAGGCTTAAGTTCTACTTATCCAACCAGAACTATTGAAGTGATCTGGGGGTAGATAATGAGGGCCTGAACTAGGACAGTGGCAGTAGAAAAGATAAGAGGAATTAGATTAAAGAGAGACCTTTAAAAAAAAATACAATTTGTTTGGCAAATTATTAGATTTAGAGGGTGTGAAGGTTAATTATATGTGTCAACTTGGCTAGACTATGGTTTCCAGTTATTTGGCCAAACACTAGTCTAGTTGCTATTCCATAATATAATCTAATATAAATTATAATGTTATTACCTTCCATAATGTAATCTAATGTAATGTGATCAAACAATCAGTTGAAAAGAGAGTTTCCTTAGGGTGTGTTCTGCTTCCAGAATATAAATAGATATTTTGGCAGAACTTTACTCTGCACTTTCCTGTTGCCTGACCTATGGATCTTGGGACACAAGCACATAGGAGTCTCCAGCCTTTTGCCTGACCTACAGATTTTGGACTTGCCAGCCCCCTACAATCAAGTGAACAAATTGCTTGAAATAAATTTCTCTCTCTTTCTCTGTAAAGAACCCTGACTAAGACAGAGGGCAAGGAAGGGAGGATGATTTGGAATTTCTCAGCCTGATATGCTGAAACGATTGTATTCTCATTGGTAGAAATAGGGAGTTCAGTTCATAGAGCATGGATGGGGTGAAAGAAAAAGTTAGACCTTTTAAAATCAAATTTGTGATACAGATTAGACGTTCTGGTGGTAGTGACCAACAATTTATATGTGGTGGTGAATGTGACAATATTGGGGCTAAGACTATTTAATCAGTGGGAGGTAGATATGGATCTAGTGACAAAGACGTTGAAAAGCTAGGGAGGTAGGAAAAGATTCAAGAGAGTGCAGTGATGTGGAATTCAAGGAAAGAAGAGGGTAGCCAAAAGGAGAGAGGGGTCAATAATGTTTCAGAGACATCAAGAGAAATTAAAATGTAGACAAAGCTCATAACAATGAGGCTATTTGTGGCTTTAGAATAAGCAGCAGAAATAGAACCTAGATGCAAAAAGTTAAAGACTGAATTAGTGATGAGGAAATGAAGGCAGTTTGTACGGACTCCCTTTTTTTTTTTTTTTTTTTTAACAGTGTGTAGGTTAAAGGTAGAAAAGAAAGAAAGCATTAACTCACATGTGTCCCGACAGGGTGTCAAGTGAAGGTAGAAGAGACTAGCAGGCAGGGGAAAGGAGAAGGGTTGAGAAAGGCAGATACTGTGAGAGTAAATGAGGAAATAGAAGATGTGGAAGAATAGCAGACTATGTTCAGAAATGGGAATTTTATACACGTAGATCTGGAATGTAGAGCATTTCTGAATGATGGGGACATCTGCTATGAGATTGTGCTAATGTTTTCTTGAGGCTGGCTGATGGTGACGGTCATTGGATGTGATGAGCTGGGTGCAGTCTATGGCCACAGGATTGAAAAGGTCATGCATATAGGAGTTTACATTACTAAAGAGGTAGGTCGGTTTGGAGTGACAAGGAGAGAAGTGCTGAATTCATTAAGGAAGGTAAATGTATGTTAGAAGGTAAGGACAAGAATGCATGTGCTTTTGCTAGGTATTGTGGAACAGTCAAGAGAGGCATAGAACTTGGATTTTTGTCCTCAAGAGAGTAAAGCATAATATTGGGAGTGAAAAGCACAAGTTTTTAGCCAAATGCTAAATGGACCTGTGATTGTCGTCATTGTTGTTAGGTGCTGTCAAGTCAGCTCCAACTCATAGCAGCCTTATGTATAACAGAACAAAACATTGCCTGGTTCTGTACTATCCTCACAAGTGAGAAATCATTGGGGGTTATGGAAGGCTTCATTAAAGAGGTGGGGCTTGCACTGAGTCTTAAAAGATGAGTAGAGGACAGAACAAAGGATTGGGAGTTGAAAACTGTGTTCTAATCCTGGCTTTGCAATTAACTACTTGGAAATGACAAGCTTGGGTATCGGGTTCCTCAACTGTAAATGAAGAGTTTACACTAGGTAATCTCAAGCGTTTGTTTCCAGTTTTTGACGGTCTTTGATTATGGAGAGCACTCCAGGCAGAGGATACAGCATACTAAAAAATATTTGTAAAACTGAATCATCACTTGATCTGTACTGTATGCATCATTAAGTTACATTATTATGAAATCTAAGTAAATAAGTTGCTAGAATTTAGAATCTGCCAGTGAAGCATACAGATACTCCTCATTAAACAGAAGTCATAGCAGACAAGATACATTTCATTGAGATATTTTGGATAACCCTGGTGCAGAATTCAAATGCATTTAAAAATTGTATGAGGTTTATTGTTTGCACAAATATCTCAAAATGTTCTCTGTTGTTGAGCTAGAAATCATGACATGAAGCAAGCTGACATCAAAAACAATGAATCCAGTCTGCAACTACCCATGAAATCTGATTTCATCACTGTATAGTCGAATTAACATTACCATGCTAATTATTAGGAAAAAAAATTGAGAAATAGTCATATAACAATTCTTGCACACCTCCAGTCTCTCTGCTACACAGTCTAGAACTTATCCTAAAAGCTGTTACAGATTCTGTGTGTATGTGTGTGTGTGTGTGTGCGCATGTGTGCAAGATCACACATTTCTTCGGAGATGTGAAATTTCATTCCCTTACCCTCCAAGCTTTTTTCCATCTGGTAAAGTGAATATGTGTTAGCCACACCGCTGCTGATATCCGCAAGTCTCTAGTTGGCTCTGTCCTAACCTTTCTCTGCCCCTTGGAGAAGGGTGGCTTTCCCCTCATGTCAATCATATAAGGATATCCAAGATATCCTTGCATCCAAAGTTGACACAGCTTTCCAAAAATAATTTCGACAGGGAAAGTGGTCATTATTTTTATCCATCTTCAGAAGCAACAAGAAGCCATGTTGGACATTGCTTCAGCATCTGCTGTATTCAAATGCTACCAGATTATTGAGAAAATATCAACACCCAAGCTGGGCAAGATCCAGACATGTAAGCATTTAAATGTTGTGGCAGAAGAGGGTGAGGTAAATGAAAATGCTAACACATTGGAATCTAGGGCAGAAGCCTGGATGGCTCAAGTGGTTTATGATCAGCTGCTAACCTCAAAGTTAGAGGTTTGAATCCATCCAGTTTGGAGAACTGCTTACATAAAGATTACAGCCAAGAAAACCCTATGGAGCAGTTCTACTCTGTAACACATGGGGTGGCTATGAGCTGGAGGCCAAATTTATGGCAGCTAACAACAACATAGACTAAAAGATTTCCCACAGTGTTGCTAATGCCCAAATAATTGTTCAGCGATATAATTATTTCCCACTTCTCATACTGCCATGTTGTTGCTGTTGTTAGTTGCTGTCGAGTTGATTTGACTCATGGTGACCCTATATGTGCATAGAGGAACTGCTTCGTAGGGTTTTCAAGGTTGTGACTTTTCAGAAGCCTGTCTTGCAAGGCACCTGTAGGCGGGTTCAAACCGCCAACTTTTGGTTAGTAGTCAAATACTTAACCATTTGCACCACCCAGGGACATCCCATGTTGCCATAAAGGAAGGGAAATTCTGCTCCAATCCCCAGGAGAGAAGCTATGGGCAGAACACTTCCATCTAGCTTCTTTTCTCTTTCTCATCTCGCATTCCTCCCCACTGACTTCTCAGATGGGAACATTCGGATGGAGGTCGTGGGGATGCTTGGCTCTGTGCCTCCTGGGATTTTTCTCTCTCTCTGATTTGCTTGCAGACAGGGTACAGCTACAGTCCAGTTAGGGATCAGCATATTGAACCTTGCCAATGCTCATGGGTGAAGTGTGCAATTGCTTGGTGGTATCAGTGCCTGGGGAGTAAGTCTGTATAATATTGGGATGAATGACTGACTACATTATATTAACCACATATTCCTCAAGCCCACATCACTGGGTTTTTGTTGGCGGTGTTTTAAGTTTAGAATATTAATGAACCTAAATTTAGAGAAAATGAATATAGTCATTATTAAGGCTTCAGGAGGGCCAGTCAATAAACCCTTTCTCTTCCCCTTTAGAGTCACTGGGTGGTGCAATGGGTTAACACGTTCAGTCAATCAGAAGGTTGGCAATTTGAGTCTACCCAGAGGCACCTTGGAAAAAAGGCCTGTGGATCTACTTCTGAAAAATCAGCCATTGAAAACCCTATGGAGCACACTTTTACTCTGACACACATGGGGTCGCCATGAGTCAGAATCGACTCCACAGCAACTGATACTTCCCCATCAGATGGATGATCAAAATGCAAGCTTTAGATGACTAATAAAAGGGACCAGAGAACGTGGCTTTAGAGCTGCAGCCCCAAGGGCTTGCTAACACTCTACCTCCACCCTGTCTCCCCACCCCACTGACTAGACAGGCATTCTTCCTGTGCTACAAGAGGAGGAACATGGATAAAAGTTCAAAATATTAGGAGTTCATTCATTCACTCATTCATTTCTCAATCAAGTTTATGGAGTGCCTACCAGGAGACCTAGTGGTGCAGTGGTTAAGAGTTCAGCTGCTAACCAAAAAGGTCAGCAGTTCAAATCCACCAGCCACTCCTTGGAAACCCTATGAGGCAGTTCTACTCTGTCTCATAGGGTCACTATGAGTCAGAATCGACTCCACAGCAACAGGTTTGCTTTTTTTTTTTTGTCTTTTCCTTTGACTATGCACCAGACACTGTTCAACATTGATGGAGAAATCAGCCCCTCCATAAGCAATAGGACATCACATCCCATAGTTTAGAAATGTAAAGATCTCAACAAACGCCCCTTAATGTCTTACTCTCCTAGACAAATACTGTGACATCCCCTGTCTTAGTTTTCTAGTGCTGTGGTAACAGAAATATCACAAGTGGGTAGCTTTAAAGAACAGAAATTTTATTTCCTCACAGTTTAGGAGGCTAGAAGTCCAAATTCAGGGCACTGGTTTACAGGAAGGCTCTCTCTCTGTCCATTCTGAAGGAAGATCTTTGTCTCTTTCAGCTTCTGTAGGCCCAGTGTTCCTTGATTCCTTGAGGACCTTCATGTGGCACCTATCCTCCCCTATTTGTGCTCCTTTCTGTATCTGATCTGCTCTTTTTATATCTCAGAAATGATTAGGTTTAGGACACACTCTGCACTGATATGTCTTCATTAACATAACAAAGAAAACCCTATTCCCAAATGGAATTTTATCAACAGGTATAAGGATTAGGGTTCCAACTCATATATTGGAAGAGGGGGGCACCACTGAATTCAGAGCACCCTCCAGCCCCCATAGATTAGAAACGTTTTATGGACAAATGCAAAAAGCACGGGTCATCAGTGCTCTTTCAAATCACCCTTTTGGAGTTTGCTCCCTGTGCCCATGAGGCCCATCTTCCCTTTGCCTCCACTGTGCTTCTGTTTCATCTTCCTTCTGAAGGTCATGAGACCTGGTCCTGTCTGCTGACCATAGGCACATCTTGGAGAGGCTCACATATAAAGGAAAGTCTGTGATTTTCCTGCATTAAAGACTTGAGATGGGGAGGAACAGCCCAGCTTCTGGCTGGTGAATATTCTTCTTCCTTTCTGAAGTGCAGTGATTAGAAACCATAAGATCTTGTTTTTAAATTCTGTGCCTGAGCAAATATTTCCACGACAGCACTGGGGGGATGGTGGTAAACGAAACAGACCAGTTTCTTAAGCTATTGGCACTGACATTCTCATGGAAGAAAACAGGCAATAATCTCACCCTCCACCCCACAATTATCCAAAACATAAAATAAAATAAAAATCACGTAGTGTTTTTATATGTTTCCTTTAATGTGTTTAGAAAAACATGACCAGCACATTAACCCTGTGATTTTGCATGTGTTTCTCTTAGAAGTACCCTCATATGGAACAAGGGATAACATTGCTGATGTCAGAAGCATAATGGCTGAAAGCAGAGAATACTAGAAAGATGTTTACCTGTGTTTTATTAACTATGCAAAGGCATTCGATTGTGTGGATCATAACAAATTATGGATAAAATTACAAAGAATGGGAATTCCAAAACACTCAATAGTGCTCATGCAGAACCTGTACATAGACCAAGAGGCAGTTGTTCCAACAGAACAAGAGGATACCACATGGTTTAAAATCAGGAAAGGTGCACATCAGGTTCTATCCTTTCACCGTATTTATTCAATCTGCATGCTAAGCAAATAATCTGAGAAGTTGGAATACACGAAGAAGAAAGGAGCATCAGGATTGGAGGAAGACTCATTAACAATCTACGTTATGCAGATGACACAACCTTGCTTGCTGAAAGTGAGAAGGACTTGAAGCATTTACTGATGAAGAGCAAAGACTACAGCCTTCAGTAGGGATTACACCTCAACATAAACAAAACAAAAATCCTGACAATTGGACCAATAAGCAACATCATGATAAACGGAGAAAAGATTGAAGTCGACAAGGATTTCATTTTACTTGGATCCACAATTAATGCCCATCCATGGAAGCAGTAGTGAAGAAATCAAACGACACATTGTATTGGGCAAATCTGCTGCAGAAGACCTCTTTCAGATGTCACTTTGAAGATTCTAAGGTTTCACCCAACTCAAGCCATAGTATTTTCAATCATTTCATATGCATGGGAAAGCTGAACAATGAATAAGGAAGACCAAAGAAGAATTGATGCCTTTGAAT
>NW_004444246.1:242030-245580 GCF_000243295.1 Trichechus manatus latirostris
GACTTCCTCTCATGCACTTTGGGCACGTTATCAGGAGGGACCAGTCCCTGGAGAAGGACATCATGCTTGGTAAAGTAGAGGGTCAGCGAAAAAGTGGAAGACCCTCAATAAGATGGACTGACACAGTGGCTACAATGATGGGCTCAAACATAACAACAGTTGTGAGGATGATGCAGGACTGGGCAGTGTTTTGTTCTGTTGTTCATAAGGTTGCTATGAGTTGGAACGGGCTAGACCACACCTAATAACAACAACCCTCATATGTATATTTTATTATAACAAGTGAAAATTTTAAGTAAATCATACTTCCTTATCTTTCCCTGGACTTTAACTACACAATGACCTACAAGGTGGCTCTGTATGGCTGTTTAAGGGTATCTTAATCTTAATATGACCAGTGAAGAACTCCTGAGCCTCCATCTTCTCATCCAGCCTGCACCCCCCTCCTCTGAGTATTCCACTAATGTTGCTCCAGGAGGACAGAGACTTTGTCCTGTTGCCTGCTGTTTCCCGCTGTTTCCCCAGAGCTGAGAAAAGTGCTTCGCATATAGGAGCATTCAATAAATATCTGTTGAATGAATGAATGAATAATAGCATAGGCAGTAAAATAGCATGGCAGAAACCATGAGGGTTTAGAATACACAGATGTGATGGCTGTATTTCTTACCTCTATAGAACCCTAAGCAAATGCACAAATTCATTTTCTAGCTTGAGTTTCTACCTTTCACTTTCTACCTTTCTCCACCCTTTCCTCCTCAGCCATGCTCTCCTCTTCCTTGAACTCACTATCCCCCAAAGAATGCTTTAAAACCAAACCAAACCAGCTGCTGTTGAGATGATTCTGACTCATGGCAACCCCATGTCTGTGTTATACTAGAACTGCTCCACAGGGTTTTCAATGGCTAATTTTTCAGAAGTAGATTGACAGGGCTTTCTTCTGAGGCACCTCTGGTGGATTAGAATCTTCAACCTTTTAGTTAGCAGCCAAGCTCTTAATCACCCAGGGACTCCAAGAGTGCCTTGTTCTTGTTGTTATCCTGTTAACTCTGATTCACAGTGACCTTATATATAACAGAAACATTGCCTGGTTCTGTGCCATTGCTATCCATAGGTTTTCATTGGCTAATTTTTGGAAGTAGGTCACCAGGCCTTTCTTCTTAGTCTGTCTTAGTCTGGAAGCTCTGCTGAAACTGTCCACCGTGGGTGACTCTGGTATTTGAAATACCAGTGTCATAGCTTCCAGCGTCATAGCAACATGCAAGCCACCACAGTACAACAAAGAGTGCCTTGTTGTTATTAGGTGCTGTTGAGACAGTTCCGACTCACAGTGACCCTATTTAAAACAGAAACACTACCCGGTCCTCCGCTATCGTCACAATTATTGTTATGCTTGAGCCCATTGTTGCAGCCACTGTATCAATCCATCTCACGGAGATTTTTCCTCTTCTTCAATGACCCTCTACTTTGCCAAGGATGATGTCCTTCTCCAGGGACTGATCTCTCCTGACAACATGCCCAGAGTATGTGAGACATACTCTTGTCATCCTTGCTTCTAAGAAGCATTCTCGTTGTACTTCTTCCAAGACAGATTTGATCATTCTTCTGGCAGTCCATGGTATATTCGATATTCTTTACCAACACCACAATTCAAAGCCCAATTCTTCTTCGGTCTTCCTGACTCATCATCTAGCTTTCGCATGCATATGAGGCAATTGAAAACACCATGGCTTGGGTCAGGCGCACTTTAGTCTTCAAGGTGACACCTTTGCTTTTTAACACTTGAAAGAGGTCTTTTGCTGCAGATTTGCCCAATGCGACGTGTCGTTTGATTTTTTGACTACTGCTTCCATGGATGGGCATTGATTGTGGATCCAAGTAAAATGAAATCCTTGTCAACTTCAATCTTTTCTCCATTTATCATGATGTTGCTTATTGGTCCAGTTGTGAGGATTTTTATTTTTTTTACATTGAGGTGTAATCCATACTGAAGACTGTGTTCTTTGATCATCATCAGTAAGTGCTTCAAGTCCTCTTCAGCAAGCAAGGTTGTGTCCTCTGCATAACACAGGTTGATAATGAGTCTTCCTCCAATCCCGATTCCCCATTCTTCTTCATATAGTCTAGATTTTGGATTATTTGCTCAGCATACAGATTGAATAAATATGGTGAAATGATACAACCCTGACACACACCTTTCCTGACTTTAAATCATGCAGTATCCCCTTGTTCTGTTCAAATGACTGCCTCTTGATCTGTGTATAGGTTCCTCATGAACACAATCAAGTGTTCTGGAATTCCCATTCTTTGCAATGTTATCCATAATTTGTTATAATCCATACAGTCAAATGCCTTTGCATAGTTAATAAAACACAGGTAAACATCTTTCTGGTATTCTCCGCTTTCAGCCAGGATCTTTCTGACATCAGCAATGATACCCCTGGTTCCACATCCTCTTCAGAATCAGGCTTGAATTTTTGGCAGTTCCCTGTCAATATACGGCTGCAGCTGCTTTTTAATGATCTAATTTTACTTGTATGTGATATTAATGATATTGCTCGATAATTTTACCATTCAGTTGGATCACTTTCGTCAGAATAGGCATAAAAATAGATCTCTTGCAGTCAGTTGGCCAAGTAGCTGTCTTCCAAATTTCTTGGCACAGACAAGTGAGCACTTCCGGTGCTGCATTCATTTGTTGAAACATCTCAGTTGGTATCCTGTCAATTCCTGGAGCCTTGTTTTTCACCAATGCCTTCGGTGCAGCTTGGACCTCTTCCTTCAGTACAATTGGTTCCTGATGATATGCTGCCTCCTGAAATAATTGATGATCGACCAATTCTTCTTGGTATAGTGACTCTGTATATTCCTTCCATCTTCTTTTGATGCTTCCTGCGTCATTTAATATTTTCCCCATAGAATCCTTCAATATTGCAACTCGAGGCTTGAATTTTTTCTTCAGTTCTTTCAGCTTGAGAAATGCCAAGCATTTTGATTTTGATTTTCTGTCTCCAGGTCTTTGCACAAGTCATTAAATACTTTACTTTGTCTTTGTGAGCACCACCCTTTGAAATCTTCTGTTCAGCTCTTTTATTTCATCTCTCTTTCGTTTGCTTTAGCTACTCTATGTTCAAGAGCAAGTTTCAGAGTTTCTTCTGATATCCTTTTTGGTCTTTTCTTTCTTTCCTGTCTTTTTCATGACCTCTTGCTTTGCTCTGGTCTGATGTCCTCGATGTCATTCCACAACTCATCTGGTCTTTGGTCATTAGTGTTCGATGCAGCAAATCTATTCTTGAGATGGTCTCTAAATTCAGATGGGATATACTCAAGGTTGTACTTTGACTTTCGTGAACTTGCTCTAATTTTATTCAGCTTCACCTTCATATGAGCAATTAATGGTCTGTTCTGAAGTCAGCCCCTGGCCTTGTTCTGACTGATGATATTGAGCTTTTCCATCATCTCTTTCCATAGATACAGTCGATTTGATTCCTGTGTACTCCCCATCTGCTGAGGTCCACGTGTATAGTCACTGTTTATGTTGTTGAAAATAGGT
>NW_004444246.1:245680-278244 GCF_000243295.1 Trichechus manatus latirostris
ATGACCTCTTGCTTTGCTCTGGTCTGATGTCCTCGATGTCATTCCACAACTCATCTGGTCTTTGGTCATTAGTGTTCGATGCAGCAAATCTATTCTTGAGATGGTCTCTAAATTCAGATGGGATATACTCAAGGTTGTACTTTGACTTTCGTGAACTTGCTCTAATTTTATTCAGCTTCACCTTCATATGAGCAATTAATGGTCTGTTCTGAAGTCAGCCCCTGGCCTTGTTCTGACTGATGATATTGAGCTTTTCCATCATCTCTTTCCATAGATACAGTCGATTTGATTCCTGTGTACTCCCCATCTGCTGAGGTCCACGTGTATAGTCACTGTTTATGTTGTTGAAAATAGGTATTTGCAATGAAGAATTCTTTGGTCTTGCAAAATTTTATCATGTGATCTCAGCATCATTTTTATCACCAAGGCCATATTTTCCAACTACCAATCCTCCTATGTTTCTAACTTTTGCATTCCAATCAACAGTAATTATCAATGCATCCTGATTGCATGTTTGATCAATTTTAGACTGCAAATGTTGGTAAAAATCTTCAATTTCTTTAACTTTGGCTTTAGTGGTTGGTGTGTAGATTTTAGTAATAGTCATATTAACTGGTCTTCCTTATAGGCGTGTGGATATTGTCCTATCACTGTCAACATTGTACTTGAGGATAGATCTTGAAATGTTCTTTTTGACAATGATTGAAACGCCGTTCCTCTTCAAGTTGTCATTCCCGGCATAGCAGACCATATGTTTGTCTGATTCAAAATGGCCAGTACCAGTCCAGTTCAGCTCACTAATGCCTAGGATATTGATGTTTATGGGTTCCATTTCATTTTCGACAATTTCCAATTTTCTTAGATTTATACTTCGTACATTCCATGTTCAGATTATTAATAGATGTTTGCAGCTGTTTCATCTCATTTTGAGTTGTGCCACATTAGCTAATGAAAGTCCTGAAAGCTTGACTCCATCCACGTCATTAATGTCGACTCTAAGGAGGCAGCTCTTCCCCAGTCGTATTTTGAGTGCTTTCCAGCCCGAGGGGCGCATCTTCAGGCACTGTATCAGACTATGTTCTGCTGCTATTGATAAGGTTTTCACTGGCTAAATCTTTTCAGAAGGAGACCGCCAGGTCTTTCTTCTTAGTCTGTCCTAGCCTGGATGCTCAGCTGAAACTGTCCACCATGGGTGACCCTGCTGGTATTTGATTACTGGTGGCATAGCTTCTAGCATCACGACAATACTCAAGCCCCCGCAGTACAACAAACTGACAGTCATGTGGGGTAAGAGTGCCTTAGGGCTATGAAAAATGTTGCCACTCACTGAATTTAACTGTTCTGGATATTTTCAGTACATAAATGTAGCAGAACTCATTTCAGTATAATTGGAATAAAATATAAGCTTGTTTTCAGTAGCGATTTTAAAGCCCTGTTGACAAATGCCTCCAGGCTCAATCTACTTTGCAAACATTGTTTCTTTCTTGCTAGTCAATTCAATTAGATTCATGTTTACTGAGTGCTCTGAAGCGCACAACAGGAGGCCAAGTGGAGTGGTGCTGGCTGCAGAGTGAGCTAAATCACTGCCCTCCAGGAGCCTACCGTCTACATAAGGACACTGTCCAGTGGGAGTGGCTGCCTTCACCTGTAGGATGAACAGAGCTTCAATAGCCACATCCTCCATCCTCCCATCCTTCTCATTCGAGGTGCCGCGTGCTCTGTCAGTCATTAGCTCTCACCAGGGCTGTCCAACTCTGCTCCCTTGGCCTGGAATTCCTGAAACCTTTTGTCGGGATAAGGAGGGTGGAAAACTCTGCTAGAGACTATTTTTATGTCTCTTTTTAACTAGTCCTGACAATAGTAGCTGAAGTGGAAACTTAGATAATGGCGAGAGGCAGTAGAGGATTAAGTACAAACCTATATAAATGTAAATAAACATACATCATAGTATTCAGGTAATATAATTTAGGTGTTTGCAGACAATTTTATTATTTGTAATAAAGAGGGAAAAAAGGTAAAGACAATGAAAAAGCTGGCAATGTTCCAGCACATTATCCAGGTAGTTATATTTATCTTGGATTTCATTCTTTTCCTCATTCCTCCCATTAAATTTATTAGCAGGTCTAATGGCTCTACCTTTAGCTACCCCTTGACTCTGACCACTTCTCTCCACCATCATCTCTGGCTTCATAACTGATCTTTCTCTTTTCAGGAGTGTAGCCTTGAAGTCTTTTTTCTACATAGCAGCTGGCGTGATCCTTTTAAAATGTAAAATAGATCATGTCTTCTCTGTTTAAGTCTTCTAGGTGATTCCCAAGTCGTAGAATAAAATCCAGATTTCTTCCAGAAGAACTGCATGGTGTCCGGCTACATCACTGAACATTTTGATAGAAGATTCTTTAGAAGATGTTGGGGGAATGGTCTGCCTCTACCCCTCCCAACCAGGCTTCCTAAGTAAAGGCCTTGGGCCCAGAGCATTCTCTGATAAGGAGGCTGGGAATTGGGTCACCTTCTCTCCTTATTGGAGAAGGCTTCCCCCTGTTCTGGGCACACAGTAACTTTATCTGTCTCTTGTACACGTGCAAGCACCATATGGCACCTGGTCAGCACCACTTCTATATCTGTTCCTGGTGGGGAGGAAATGGGGTCTCTCATACTACAGCACACGGAAGGGAGCATGCCAGGTTGTAAGAGCCAGCCTTGAGGGGTGGACTGAAGGGGAAACAGGCTTTGCGAGACTGAACACGAGTTCCCTCATGTGATCTACTAGTTCACTACTGTTTGCTGAGTCATTCTTATGTAAGCCCCTGGCTTATAGCCACTGTTGTCCACTGCCCCTATAAAACCTCTGCCCTCCTTACTTCGGGGTGCAGAGATCTGCTCTGGTCCTGCTGCCACCCAGGGCTTGGTCATGCCTGTAAGTCTCCCTAATAAAACTCCTTTGCCACCACACAGGAGTTGCCCTCCTCTGTCTTCGGTCTCTCAGCAGACTAAGGCAAATTTTGGAGGCAAATTTCAAGTTCCTGGTCGATGCCAGGATAGAAGAATCCTGATCAAAAGGAGGAAAATGCAGAACAGAATTTCAAATTCTCATGGACTCTAGACTTTCTGGAGCCATAGAGGCTGGATGAACCCCTGAAACTACTGTCCTGAGATAATCTCTAAACCTTAAACCAAAAATACCCCCTAAAGTCTTCTTAAAACCAAACAGTAGTTTAACTTAACTAGTATTATGCTCTTATAATAACTATCTATAGGGAATCTAAGTGACAACAACAACTTGAAAGATTATATAGGCACCTTAGGGGATAGTGAGTTTATGTTAATGGAAGAGGAACAACTCAGAAAAGGAGAGTGAGAATGGTTACACAACTCAAAGAATATAATCAATGACACTGAATTGTACATGTAGATATAGTTGAACTGGTGTATGTTTTGCTGTGTATATTCTCAAAAAAAAAAAAAAAAATTCAGATAGCTTATCCTGACCCACAAAGCTCCGTATGATTTAGCTCCTGTGCACACATTTACCCTCATTTCTTACCACTGTCATTTGAGCTCTCTACTCTAGCCACACTGGTCTTTGGGTGTGTTTGTGTGTCTCTAAGTCCTCGGGCATGTTCACCTGCTGTTCCTCTCTCCTGGAATGCTCTTACCCAGATCATTACCTGGCTGGCCTCTCATCAGTGAGGTAGTTGACAAGTGTGTAAATAAATACACGATATAGTAGCAAGTGATGGTATTTAAAAACGAAACCAAACTCGTTGCCATTGAGTCGATTCCATTTCATGGCGGCTCCATGTGTGTCAGAGTAGCATTGCATTCCATAGGGTTTTCAGTATTTGTGATCTTACAGAAGTAAGAAAGGCCTCACTGGAATGTAACCTACAGGAGGGCAGGTGCTTTTGTTGTTGTTGCTGTTTATCACTGTACATATAGTCCCCTCATTTTCCCAACACAGAGCTTAAGGTTCTCCTAAGGAAGGGATGAGTAAATGTTTGCAGAATGAGTAAACAAGTATGTACCACACTCTGAAACTTAGATTTTGAGCTATCTCTCTGAGCTCTAGTTGAGTTTCAATGACCATCCTAGGTGGATGTGCATCCTAATCAATTGAGAAACTTGTTAAAAACACAGATTCAAATTCATTTTGTTCTAGATCACAGTCCCCCCAGTCTGCATTTGTGGAGTTCCTGGATGGCACAAATGGTTAAATGCTAGACTACTAACTGAAAGGCTGGCAGTTCAAACCCACCCAGAGACACATTGGAAGAAAGGCCTAACGATCTGCTTCCGAAAGTCCTTAAAAATTCTGTGGAGCACAATTCTACTTTGACACACATGGGGTTGCCATGAGTTGGAACTGACTTGAAGGAAACTAACAACAGCAATTTGTATTTGACAGAAGGATTCCAAGTGTCCTAGTTAATTCTGGTACAGGTGGCCCTTAGCTGAGCTCATGGCAGATAAAAAATCCACAAAGCAGTTACTTTATTTCCAGACAACCAAGAGGTAATTATAAACATGCACTGCTCAAGCTTGGGAAATAAATGACATGAAGATTGGAGAGTAATTTCCAAGTTGATGTTAGTGGGCATTTATTGAGCTTTGAGTTGAGAATGATGGAGAGAAAAAACAGAAAGATTATTTTATATACAGGGGATGGTGTGGTCAAAGCTTCCCCTGATTGCTTAGGGAGTCCCAATATTTGAGATGAGTGCTTTTTATAGTTAAATAGAAAATGCATTATAAATAGCAAACTCATTCAATTCTGAATGATGCCAATAAAGGTCATTTTTTCTAATTCAGGTTCAGAGAATTCCCTTAAAATGCTCATTCAAAATCCAATCAGTAATGTTTTGCTCTTCAGGTATAGAAAAGAGTGATTTAGCCCAAAGTAATGATTTCAACCAAAGTAATGATTGCTTTTCACATAGTTGAAAAGAAGACCTTTCGTACGTGTAACGTGAATACACATATGGATGCCTTGGGGTTTGTAGAATACTGCACCTAAGTGGGTAAGTTCTTGTTACACGTTACTGTAGAATCAGGTAGAATCTTTTAGTTCACTGCATTAGGCAGGGTTTCCTAAGATAATCAACACAGCACTTCTTCACTTTATTCCTCCCAACTGGAGAAGGTTATACACTAAAGGCAGGGAGGAATTGTCAATCAGCTTAGGTTCTAACATAAGGTTTCAAGAGAAGAGAGTTGCTGGGAAAACATATTTTAGGCTCACTTAAAGTGCCAACAGGAGCCCTGGTGGCGCGGTGGTTAAGGGCCCGGCTGTTAACCAAAAGGTTGGCAGATTGAATCCACCAGCCACTCCTTGGAAACTCTTTTGGGCAGGTCTACTCCGTCCTATGGGGTTGTTATGGGTTGGAATCTACTCAATGGCAATGGATTTAAAGTGCCAACAAGGACCCGTGGTGGCGCAAATGGTTAAGCTCCTGGCTGCTAACTGAAAGGTTGGTGGTTTAATCTCACCCAGCGTCTCTGCGAAAGAAAGCCCTGGTGATCTGCTTCCATGAAGATTACAGCCAAGAGAATCCTATGGGGCAGTTCTACTCTGTCATATGGGTTCTCTATGAGTCAGGATCAATTTGACAGCACCCAGCAACAAGACGAAGTGCCAACACAGGTTGAAAACAATCTATTAATACACATATATTATTACCACTGACTATCATTAATCAAAATAATGTCCTTCATTAGAAAATATTTATTATGTATATCTGCTTTCATTTTGAAAAGTGTCAAATCACAGAGCTTTGTGGGTCAGAATAAGAAATTTGGATTTTATTCTGTGTTTTGGAAACCACCTGGAAGACTTAAACAGAGGAGACACGATCTGTCTTACATTTTAAAAGCATCACTCCAGCTGTTAGGTAGAGAAGTGACTGCAGAGCTGCATTTGTGGAAAGAGGGATAGAAGCTATGAAGAGGCAATGGTGGAGAGCAGCAGTCAGAATCAGGGTAAATTAAAGGTAGGAGCCATTAGACCTGCTAATATCTTGAATGGGACATATGAGGGAAAGAACAGAATCTAGGTAGATATAAATATATATATACATATAAATGTTCTGGAAAATTGCCAGTTGTTTCATTTTATCCTTATCGTTTCTCTCTCTCTATTACTTGAATTATATAATATGCACTTAGATTTAGGTAGGTTTATACTTAACCTTTGATTGCCTCTTGCCATGGATCTTAACGTTTTTGCTTCTGCCACTAGTTGTCAGGACTAGTCAAAAAGAGACAATACAAATAGTCCCCCAACATAGATTCCCACCCTTCCCCTCCTTCTCCCTCCCCCACCACAAAAAATGTTTCAGAAATTCCAGACCAAGGGAGCAGAGTTGGGCAACCCTGGTGATACCAATGACTGACAGAGCAGCGTGACTGTGGCACGTCACATGAGAAGGATGGGAGGATGGAGGATATGGCTGTTGAAGCTCTCTGCTCCCGACAGTGAAGGCAGCCTCTCTCGCTAGGCAATGTCATTATGTAGACTATAGGCTCCCAGAGGGCAGTGACTTAGCTCATTCTGCAGCCAGCACCACTCCACTTGGCCTCCTGCTGTGCGCTTCAGAGCACTCAGTAAATACGAATCTAACTGAACTGGCTAGCAAGAAGATTAGGTCACAGTATCCAGATCTGATTCTGAAGAGGGAAAAATCCTAATTTCTTGACAGTTGAGGATGCAGCTGCACATTTGGTATGAATCTCTGGTAGATTCCTCCAGTGTCCCCCATGCCTCTGAATGACTTTGAATCAATCCCTGGTCATAGGCAGCCCGTGTAACCATTCTGTCTTAAGTTGATCTATTTGCAAATGGGCAGGCATTGTGAGCCAGTATATACAACTGTGTATGATCCAGGTTCACATAAAAGTGGCCCAGAAGTAGCTTACTTACAGGCCATTTGTACAGTGAAATCTATCTTTCAAAACTCTAAATACTATCTCTAGTTTCAAATGATGCCTGAGGGGTTCATGAATCTATAGTCTTTTTCACCTTGGCGGTTGAAACTCTCCTAATGTCTAGATTCAGCATCGGCTCTCATATAAAAAGACGTTTCAGTGCAGCTGGTGGAAATATAAATCAAGACGAAATATAAATCAAGACAGAGCAAGCACATTTGAAGCTTTGGTTCGAGTGCCCCTTGACATAACTGCCCAGCCAAGGCTATCAAAAGTAATGTGTAATAAATGAACAGTGTCACTCCATGCTCCATGCAACCGAGGAAAGTACTAGGGATCCCTCAAATGAAAGTTGGCTGGGGCCAGACCACATACGTCATTTAAATTCAACTGTTTGTAAGCATCCAAAAGGAAAGGGATCACCCAACCATTACATTAAAGGAAAATCTAATTTTCTCTTTTACTGAATTTAACTGGGGGGGTGGGGTGGGGGAGAGGGTCGCATTTTTAAATACCACACAGGTTGAATTATTAACTTAACTACTGGAAACGATATAACTGAACAGACGAAGTCATACATTTGCTTTGTGATTGGCACATTGCTTATCTGAGCCCCTGGTTTTAGAAGAGAATGAGAAAGGTAGGAACTGGAAACCCTAAGCAGCTGCAGGGATGATTATAAGGTACATGAAATGATAATGCTCTATTATCATTCCATGTAAGTATGAAAAGGTTTAGAAACTCTTAGTCATAACACCTTAGAAGATTATATCTATCCGATGTTATATGATACTGCAGTTCAGAAAGAAAGCCAGAAGTTGATGTAAAGTATACTTTTTATTTATTTTTTTAAACATGCTTAAAACCAAAGTGATAGAAACAGAAAGATAGTCGAGGGCAGACATTAAAGTAGGCTATAGTACAAGTACCAGTTGTGTCAACTCGATTCCAACTCATGGTGACCCCATGTTTGTCACAGTAGAACTGCACTCCACAGGGTTTTCAATGGCTGTTTTCTTGGAAGTTGGTCACCAGGACTTTCTTCTGAGGCACCTTTGGGTTCACTCAAACCACCAACCTTTTGGTTAGTAGTGAAAGCATTAACTGTCTGTGCCATCCAGTGCTATACATAGTCTGTTTCTCTTACTTATCATTAATATATAAGAAGTTTATAAAACATTAATGAAGCAACACTCGGTACCTTGTATAGTCTCCAAGCTCTTATCTTTAATGAAGAAGGCCTTAACACTAATTAATTAAAAAATACCTATTTGGTATTTGCCCTGTTCTAGCTACTAAGGAAAGAAAGATTAACATAATGGACAAAGGCCCTAGTACCTATCTTTAGGAAGCTTACAGAGTAATAAGAAAGATGGACATTAAAAATTAATCACACAAATAAACATATACTCATTGTTATGGATTTAATTGTGTTCCCCCAAAATATTGACTAAGCCATGATTCCCAGTATTGATTGTCCTCCATTTTGTGATCTAATGTAACTATCCTCCATTTTGTGAGCCTCTATGCCTGTGGTTCGCTATGAGTCGGAATCGACTCGACAGCAATGAGTTTGGTTTTGGTTATGCTTGTGGTTATGGTCCCATTTGGGAGTGAGTTGCTGTTATGTTAGTGAGCCAGAATTAGGGTGGGATGTGTCTTGAGTCACTGCCTTACTAGAGGGTGTAACTCAAGTCACCCCCCTTATCCCAGTCACCACCCTTACCACCCTTATTTAAGTCATGCCCTTACTTGAGTCACACCTTTTATCTTACAAGAGATAAAAAGAGAGAGAAGCAAACAGAGAGAGGGAACTCACTACCGCCAAACAAGAAGAACTGGGAGCAGAGTGTGTCCTTTGGACCTGGAGTCCCTGCACTGAGAACCTCCTAGACCCAGGGGAAGATCCATGGCAAGGCACATGGAGATCTCCAAGGAATACTGGGCCCACAGTTGTTGAAAGGAGATAAGGACCTTCCCCCAGAGCTGACAGAGAAAGCCTTCCCCTAGATCTGGTTCCCTGATTTCAGACTTCTAGCCTCCCAAACTGTGAGATAATAAATTTTTGCTTGGTAAAGCCATCCATTTGTGGTATTTCTGTTACAGCAGTACTAGATAATTAAGACATTTACCCTAGTGGTAAGTCCTGTGGTAGAAAAGAACAAGATTTCATGAGAACAGGGGTACCAGATATAAAGTGAGAATAGGGTTGTCAGTTAAGGCATTCCCAAAAAAGTAACATTTATGGTGAGAACTGGTAAAATGGAGAAATTGAGAGGCCAGTATGACCTTCAATTTCACTAGTCCTTTCTTCTACTACAACCAATCTAATATTAATTCATTAATACATTTTTCAATTCTATGATTTGCATTTGGTTCTCTTTTTATAGTTTCAACTCTTTTCTGCAACTCCCTGTGTCTTCATGCATTACACCAATATTTTCCTGTGGACTGTTTTTTTAAACTTTTTATTTTGAAATAATTATAGATTCATAGGAACTGCAAAGATAGCATAAGAAAATCCTATATATCCTTAACACAGTTTCTCCCATTTATTATATCTTACCTACTATTGTACAATATATGTATATGTATATGTATATAGTTCTATGTCCCTTTACTACATGTGTAGATTTATGTAACTACCATTGCAGTCAAGATACAGAACTATTCCATCATTGTTAATTTTTCTCTAGTGCTACCCCTTTATAATCAGTCACACCCATCCCCTCCTACTCATCATCCTCAACTCCTAGCAAGCACTAATCTCTTCTCCATCTTTGTAATTTTGTTATTTCAACAATGTTATAGAAATTGCGTAATACAGTATATAACCTTTTAAGACTGGCTTTTTTCACTCAGCATATTGCCCTTGAGATTCATCCAAGTTGTTGCATGAATTAATAGTTTATTCCATGGTATGAATGTACACAGTTTTTTTAACCATTCAGTGATTGTTTGATATCTTCATTGTTTCCATTTTGGCTATTTCATATGGAAATTTAAATATATTAATTATTTTACTATTTTATTTTTATAGCAGAGTTATTTTACACTCAGTTAACATCTGAGTCTTTTGCAGGTCAGTTCCATTAAGTCATTTTTTTTTTCTTCTTGACTATAGGTCATGCTTTCCTATTTCTTTTCATGTCTATTAATTTTTCATTATACACTAGATCTTTTGGATGATGGATTGTAGATTTTATATCTGCAGATGAACTCTAGATTCCGTTATGTTCTTTTGAAGAATGTTGGCTTTTGTTTTAGTAGGCAGTTAAATTACTGACAGATCACCTAGAATGTGTGGAGGTTTGATTTTATGGGTTTTAAGGGAGGTTGATTTTAGTTTTCCCCTTAACCAAAAGGAAACCCCTTATTCTTGTAGCTTAGTCTTTATTCCTAAGGTGTGGTCTTTTCGGGGTTTTAATGGAAAGCCTACTGTGTCTTGGAAGTCAACAACTCTGTTTTGGAAGAAATATGGCCAGAATGCTCCTTAGAAGCAAGGAGGGTGAGACTTCATCTCATGTACTTTGGACATGTTATCAGGAGGGACCAGTCCCTGGAGAGGGACATCATGCTTGGTAAAGTAGAGGGTCAGTGTAAGAAGAAGACCTTCAAAGAAGATGGATTGACACAGTGGTTGCAACAATGGGCTCAAACATAACAACGACTGTGAAGATGGCACAGGACTGGGCAGTGTTTTCTTCTGTTGTACATAAGGTCACTATGAGTCATAACCAACCTGACAGCACCTAACAACAACACCACCGTGCTTACTACACCCCTCTAAATTGGCAGTCCTCAAACTTTAAATTGTCTCCCATATGGTGGACAATAGCTGAAATCTCTGTTCATTCTTTTTTCTTCCCCCAGCCTTTCAGCTGTTTTTCCCTCTCTAGTTCTTGGCATTTCACTTGTGCATGTGTACAAGTTCAGGGATCAACCAATGATTCAAGGGACATTTATTCAGATTTTGGGTCCTGCCTTATGGTTCCTTTCTTTCTGAAATTTTGTCCATCAATTTCCAGGTACTCTGGAAGTATCAAACTCCATGTTCTGAATCCTCAGGCCAATAACATTGCTGTTTCTGCTGAAGTTCTATTGCCCCACATGTCCCAGACTTGGAGGTGACCTCAAGGCAAACACTGTATAAATATGGATTTCACACAGTGTGGTTCTTGTTTTGAGGGCTGATTCTCTTCTAGTTTTTGCCTGTTTTCTGATACTCTTCAGTGCCTTCAAAGATTTAAAAAGGTTTTTTTTTTTTTTTTTTTTTGCTCAGGGTTTATAATTGCTGTCTATAAGAGGGTTAGTTGGATACACGGTACTCTGCCATGACTTAACATAATCTGTTTTTAATTTTAGCATAATTTGGCCTATTTATGCTTTCTGTGAAAGGCATTTGTGGAGTTCCTTGTCTAGCTCTTCATGGCTAAAAATACTATTTTTTTTTTTTTTTACAGTGGCAAGTGCTAAAAATACTTCTTTATCTTCTTTAAATATTTAGTTTCCTGATAATTGAGGAATTTTCTATTCTTTTTCCTTGAAATCAAATTAAAAAAAAAAGTTCATCTGGAATAAAAAGTTTCTTGATTTGAGATCTCATTAAATGTTACCACATTTAAGCCCAGGACACTCAAACAGCCTGTTTATAAGTGAAGGTCAGTTAAATAATGGTTAAATGGAAACATTTTGCTATTTAGTAGCCAGTCACTAAGTCCTCTTCAGAGCAATATACATTATGCATATGAGGCTTTCCTCTTGCCTTTATTATCTCTTAGCACTCACCTGATCATCTGCTTAGAAAAGTTCTCTGATGTTCTGGTATGGAATCAAGGCAAAGGCCCAAGGAATTTGGTTGAAATTTGTTTTAAAATCTTTTCATTATATCTGAATAATCTGATTCCAGTTTGCTTTACCTTTCCATTTAATTACTCTCCCTAGAGAACACGGCCTTTCTAGCCTTTCTAGTAGGTGGAAAAGCCTTGCTTTCCCTTTTTTACCTTCCCAAATTCTACCTGTCTTTGAGTGTCCATTCAGTTTATGCCTTCTGATTTTTCCTACCAATCAACCTACACCACTGTCTTTCTGCAAGGCTTTTCCTCCATGATTTATCAATTCACACAAGCTGTACAGCTATTAGGTTTAGAAGGCAGCTGAGATGGGGATGGAAATAGAAAAGGGGTGGGTTTAGAACCACTGCTAAAATAATTTTAAAACTGGTATGGTTTCACTCAGACAGTGGAAAGCTTCCTTTCTAGTATGCCCCTCATGCTATATATTCTGCCTTATTTTATAATTCAATCGCCTTATATGAGTATAATTTCCTTTTCCAATAAGATCAGAAGATTCTCAAGTGAAGATATCATGCCTACTCCTTCTCCCATATCATCAAGCATAGTGTTTCACGTAAGGATAAACAATCATTTAAATGCTTTGGTTTGAACCTTGCCAATTTGGCTAAATATCTATGTTTTCTTTGCTTATAACTTTCTAATTACTTGAAGTGTTTGTCCAGATTTGGTATCTTACTAAACAACATGAGGATTCACCTTGAAGATTCATAATTCAGCTTGTCCCTAGTTCTCCAACCCTATCTCATGCTACTCTACTACTTTCTCCCTCACTATGGTCTTGCTATGCTGCTCTTCTTTCAGTACTTTCACTCATCAAGCAATTCCTGCCTTAGGATCCGTCTACTTGCTATTTCCTTAGCCTGGTATGGACATGACATGGTTAGCTGCTTCTCATCATTTAAGTCTCAGATCAAATCTTAATTCCTCAGAGAGATCTTCCTGATCACCTGATCATCCTGTTCCCTTAAATCTACCCCAAGTCATTCTTTTGCCCATTATCTCATTTTACTTTCTTCATAGCACTTACCAGAACCTGAAATTATCCTCTTAATATTTGTCTGTGTGTTTATTGATTATCTCCTCATGTTAGAATATAAACTCCATGAGGGTAAGGAACTTGTCTGTTTCATTCACAGCAGTATCCTCAATGCCCAGAACACTGCCTAAATGAATGAATATTTGAGTTGTCACCCTGTGTGCCATCTTGAAATCAAGTGCGTTGGATAAGGTATTTCAATGCACATAATTTTAAGTCAATTTCAGAAAAAATGGCACAGAGGTAGAGGCTACAGAGATTTTAAAAAAAAAAAAAAAAACAAGAAACAAAACAAAAAGAGAACACCAAAACCAAACCTGTTGCCGTTGAGTCAATTCTGACTCACAGTGACCCTACAGGACAGAGTAGAACTGCTCCACAGGGTTTCCAAGGAGCACCTGGCAGATTTGAACTGGCCACCTTTTGGTTAGCACCTAAGCTCTTAGCCACTGCTCCACCAGGGCTCCTTTAAAGAATCAGCAGGCCTTTAATTTTAATTTTGCCAAGTGAGACCACAGGTCATAGGATCCACCAGTGAAAAACAAAAGAAATAGTAACTATGCCTTATATATAATGATGATAACTAACAATTAATGAGTACTTACTATTCGTGCAGTGGTTAAGCATTTGGCTGCTAACCAAAAGATCGGCAGTTCAAATCTGCCAGCTGCCCCTTGGAAACACTATTGGGCAGTTCTGTTCTGTCCTATAGGGTGGCTATGAGTCAGAATCGACTTGATGGCAATGGGTTACTATGTTCCAGGTACTGTTCCAAGTACTAGACATTTTTACTCATTTAGTCCTCACAACAACTCTGTGAAATAGGTATAATATAATAATCTCCATTTTTAGTGGTAAGGACCCTGAGAGCAGAGGTTAGCTAAGGAGTTACATAGGTTGATTTGCCTGGAGTTGTAAAGTTAATAAAGTCCAGAGCTAGGATCAAACCCAGGCAGTTTGATTCTAGTCTGTGGTCTTAACCATTGTGCTATTATATTGCCTCATCTCCATTTAGGAAACTCAGATTGTATTCACTTTTATTCTCTCATTTATTTACCAAGTAGATCTGGCATTATTCTTTTGCGTATAGTGTTATAAATAGTTTAGAATAAAGAATAATGGACTTGGGGTTATCATTAATCTACATAACCTCCAAACTAACTTCTTCAATCTGTAGTTCTGAAACTGTAAAAAGAAGGGTTGGACTATAGTTTATCAGCAGCATGATGTCCCGTGTTCTCAGAGCAGAATAGTTAGTTTATCGTTAATAAAATTCATGGTTGGATGAAGAGCTTTGGAAGCTCAAACATTAAAAAAATTTAAAAAAATAATAAAGGATCTTAGAACTTGCCCTAGGAGATTCTAAGATAAATTTAGGAAGAATATTGTTAGGAATATTTAATACATTACCTGGACTTTATTCATCTCCAATTTGTTCTTCTCATTGGCGCTCTGGTCTTGTTTGCTAGCTCCCTTTTTCTGAGGGCCTTTCCCGAAGAAGATGTAATTTACAAAGGCATATTCCAGAAGAGCCAGGAACACAAACACGAAGCAACCCATTAGATAAATATCAATTGCTTTAACATAAGGGATCTTTGGCAAGGTCTCCCTGAGGTGAGTGCTGATGGTTGTCATTGTCAGCACTGTGGTGATTCCTGTGAAAGAGAAAGACAAGGCTTACCTGAAGGAGCCCCTTTTTAACTGCAAAAGGACAGATACCATTCTCTCACTGGGGCCTCGGATGATGGCAGTAACATGATAAACCATTGGCAAAGTAGGGCAGACATTCTGAATGACAAAACTTCAGACTACCTATATAGCCCATTAATTAATGTAAAATGGAATGTGCAGTTAGTGGATGGTTGAAAACCATTTTTTGTAACGCGCACACACACACACACACACACACACACACACAAAGCAGAGGCAAAAGCAGACGAAAATCCCATTGGAGGATTACTGTCAAATGTCCCTCATTCTGTTATATGCCACATCTTTCTTCTTCCTTTTCTCAGCATCCCACTTATCTCCCTCCTAAATCTTCCCTTCTGATACTAATCCCTGTAGCAGCCACTACTAAACTGAAAGCTGGTTACCAGTTTGAGGATATGTACTTCATTCCCATGCACCTATGAGTACACCCCAGGTCACAAAGTCAATATTACATTTTAAAGTAATAATGCTTCATTCACAGTAAGAAAACACCAAAAGGATAAAACATAAGAAAGCTCATGATTTGCATCAAGTAATTGATTTATATGCTTTTTAGATATAACATAATCTTGTTACTTTGGTTTTTGAAATATCACCTCTAGCTCCTTGATATCAGAGCGTAGAATGAGTTAGATCTCTGACTTTCTAAAAAAAACCTCAACTTGGATTTGTTAAAGAAGTTGAACACTTTAAGCTCTTAAGAGGTAGATTCTGTTTTGTTTTGTTCTTCTGGAAGTCTATGGTATATTCAATATTCGTCACCAACACCACAGTTCAAATGTGTATTATTTGAATATGAATATGTGTATACGCTATGATTTAGGAAAACACACAGGATGATGCCCACAGTATAATGTTTGTGTGATTGCATACGAAATGTTTTGTGTTGATGATGGTAATAGAATGATAATTGGGAAAAGCAAGAAGTGAAAAAGAAGTTGGAATCTCGTGTAGATAGCTTGTGCTATAATACTAATATTACATGTTTGTACAGTATTTTACAGTTTTAACATTTTATAAATTATCTTATATGACTGTTATAACTGAGTAAGATGGGGTAGGTATATTATTCTCATTTTATAACTGGGTAAATGAAAACTCTGAAATTAGTTATTTTGCTTTAGCTCCTCCAGCTGGAGACAAAAAGCAGGAGGGTATTAAACAAAGGCATTTAAAATAAAAGCAAAGAGATGAAAAGGTAAAACCTGAAACTTGATGCAGGTACTTAAAAATCAAGGCAGGAAATATGAAACTGATCATAAAGACAAAGGAAACTGGTAAGGTGGATGGAAGGTAGTTATATGAAAGAAGAGGACAAATAGTTTAACACTCATTTATTTGCCAATCAGATGATCCTAGATGTACAGACCTCTTGATTTGCTACTCCGGTTTTAGAAGAAGAGATAAACAAGAAGTCAGGACTACCATACACAAAGTTAAAATGATTCAGATGAGTGATACATTTGAATGTGCTGGACTGATATGAAATGCTAGCCAGAGTGGTCTTACTTAGTTCTTTGAACAGAATTTTAAGTTTTACTTCTGCTTAACAGACATGAATAATTTATTTACAAATTCACCAATTGCATTTCTGCTTCTACTCTTGGTTTTAAATTTTTGTTTAACAAGAAGGGTTAGTAAATGGAAGTCTTTTTTTGACTTACATAAGCTTTTAAATAGCTCAGGTTTTACATTTGAAGGAACAGGTCAGTAATTTTACATGCTGGCATCTCTAATTAAAAAGTCATAGCTTTGAGGATAGAAGTATAAAGAGAATCAAGAGAACAACAATTCATGAACTTACTACTTGTTATTTCCTGCTTTTTTTCCCCTAAATCATAACATATACGTATATTCAGATTCACAGTTAAATACTATGCATTTGAACTATGGTGCTGGTGAAGAATATTGACTATACTATGGGCTTCCAAAAGAATGAACAAATCAGTCTTAGATGAAATAGAAACAGACTGCTCCTTAGAAGTGAGGATGGCAAGATTTCAGCTCCTTTACTTTGGGCATATCATTGGGAAAGACCAATAGCTAGAAAAGGACACCATATTTGGAAAGTAGAGGGTCAGCAAAAATAAGGGAAACCCTCAATGAAATGGATTGACACAATAGCCAAATCAATGAACTCAAACACACCGAAGATCATGAAGATGGCACACGAGCAGGCAACCTTTCTTCTGTTATACGTAGGGTCGCTATGAGTCAGAGTAGACTCTATGGCAACCACCAACAACATATGTATGTATGATATGATAAGCTATTTGGTTACTTTCTATAGTCCTGAAATGTTCAAAGATTGATAATGGACTGCCAGCACTTAACTTTGTGGGCTGTAAGGTATTGTAGAGGTGAATATAACCTAGATGTGAAAGATTACGCTGATCTTCTAATCCAGTTTGACAGTTTCAGAAAAGATGTTATATGTTAGTTTAGCCAGAAATGGTGCTCTATTGTGTGTGTGTTTGCATGTGAATAAGCTTAAGAGAGTGAAAACTGAAGTGGCTCTAGGATCAAATAATGAGGCAGATGCACACATGCCCAAGATAAGACAGACTCATCAAACAGACTCTGCATCTTCTAACTTTCCAAAGTACACTTTAGAGTCTCAAATATAGCCTTTCAGCTTGCAGCAATTACTTAACCGTGGCAAGATTAATTCTGAATTTTGTTCCCCCAGGAAGGAAACCATTTTTTATTCTGTCCTGATGATACATCATTAATATAGCTGATGAATTGTCTATGTCTTAATTCAGATACAATGAGCTCCATTTAAAGGAGACTCAGATATAATTTAGCTTTAGTTAATATTCAGTAGACAGTATTTCCCAACAATTGACATAGTTTGTTAATGATCAGGAGGCTTAGCTTTCTCCAAATCCATCTGAGAATAATGCAGTGTAAATGTTCTCCACTACACAAATCAGCAAGGAATCCTGGTGGTGCAGTGGTTAAGGGCTCTTCTGCTAACAGAAAGGTTGATGATTTGAACTCACGAGCTGCTTCATGGGAGAAAGATGTAGCACTCTACTTCCATAAAGATTACAACCTTGGGAACTCAAGGGGGCAGTTCTTCTACTCTGTCCTACAGGATCGCTCTGAGTCAGAATAGACTCGATTGCAATGGGTATAAAGATAAGCAACCAAAGAGGTAGTCTTCATAAACTCGGTAAAAATTGGTATAATTAGAATTTAAAAATATACTCCAAGAAGCATTTATATAGTGCTAAATGTACTCCCGGATAATCTTTTTGGTAGAATGCTAAAAAGATATAATGTAAAACATTCACTTTGTACAGTGTTTACACTTAATGTTTTATAACCAAGCACTCTTACAGTAATCTAACTTTTTGGCTTGCTATAACAGAAACCCTTATTTATAATTTCTAACATTGGTTGTTTGTTCAAAGGCAAATCAACCAGCTCTCTGCAATGCTGGGAATGTATTACCTAGTGCGACTCTGGCCGCAGATGCATCGTAGTTGATCCAAAAAGACACCCAGGACAGAATTGTAATCAGTGTGGAAGGCATGTAGGTTTGCAAAATGAAGTAACCAATGTTCCTCTTGAGACGAAAACTTAGTGACAGTCGTGGATATGCCCCTGAGTTGAAAAAAGAAAAAGATTCATATCATCATTTAGTTGGAAAGATCTTCTTCCTTTAACAGCACTCCTAGTTGATTTTGTGGGAAAACATCCTTACCTGTTGTGAACTCCACCTTCTTGGACACCATCTTGTAGTCGACAATTGAAAACTGGGGAAGCTCAATTTTATTAACTCCTGTTACTGCTCCCTCTCCTCCATTCCAGTAAAACTCAATGTCATCAGTGGTATAGCCATCTGAAACCAAGAAACACAGCATAGTTAAGTCAGTTCAGTTGGTTTAGATATTCATTTGAAGACAGTCTGGAAGCTGGAAGGAAAATTCCCATCAAGTGACAGCAAGGTGACTGTTCTGGATTGAATTGTTTCTCCCCAGAAATGTGTTGGAATCCTAACCCCTATACCTATAGAGGGTCACTGTGAGTCAGAATTGACGCAAAGGCACACAACAACTTCATACTGTGGATGTATTTGCATTTGGGAATAAAGTTTTCTTTGTTATGTTAATGAGACCATATAAGTGTAGAGTGTGTCCTAAACCTAATCACTCCTGAGTTATAAAAAGAGCAGATGAGACAGAGAAGTAAGCACAAATGAAGGGCGACAGATTCCACGTGAAGATGCCAAGGAACCCTTGAATGCCGGGGCTGCAGAAGCTGAGGCAAGGATCTGTCCCCCAGAGCTAACAGAGAGAGAGCCTTTCCCTATAACTGATGCCCTGAATTTGGACTTCTAGACTCATAAATTGTGAGAAAATTAATTTGTGTTCTATAGAGCCACCCACTTATGGTATTTCTGTTATAGCAGCACTAGGTAACTAAGACAGTGTCATTGCTTTAAATCAGGATGGCAGATAGCTTCATGTTGAGTGCTGTCTCTGATAGGTTTGTAGTGGCTGCATTGAACACTTGGTTGAGAAGTTAGATACAATTGGCTTTAGTAGATATAAACTCTGAGATATCACTGCTACATATTTATTAATCCATTCTCATTGTGCTTACCAATAGATAACTTTTTGGCTAGATTGATCGATGGCTGGATTCCAGGTGCCTGGGCATAGATTTTGGCTCTGCATTATTTAACAACAATAACAGCAACAAGCAATAATAATTGAATACGTATTTGTTAGAAGGGGAACAGAAGGGGCAAAAGAATGGAGTACCAAAAAAAAGAAGGAATTATCAAATTTGTACCCACCCATTAAACGATCAAGACACTTTAAAAGAAATACACATTTATAAAATTGGTCTAATTTCTTTTCATATATGTTGATTTTCGCTTAATATATGGGTGAATATTTTAGAAATTATATTAATTCTTGATGATACTTTCATATCTCAGTCCTTTTGAGGGTGAGCTTTCATTACTTTAATTAAGGAGACTGTGTAGGGGACTGTAGATTGCCATAGAAGGACCCACCCTGAGGTCTTCAGCATGGCAGGCCCCATGTTGAAAGCCCATTCTCTTCCTCCTTTCACTTCTGCTTTCTACTTGCCAGTGGTCTAGCTGAGTTATAAGCATATATAAAAGTACCTTGCATAGAAAAAATGTGTAGATATAAAAAATATCTATCTATTTGGGACCTGTGAAATAAAGGGTGCTACCACCTGTGTGGAAACCCTGGTGGTGTAGTGGTTAAGAGCTACAGCTGCTAACCAAAAGGTTGGTGGTTCGAATCCACCAGGCACTCCTTGGAAACCCTATGGGGCGGTTCTACTCTGTTCAATAGGGTTGCTATGAGTCGGAATCAACTCAGTGGCAATGGGTTTTTTCTTTTTTTTAATCACCTATGTGACAGTTTAGGAAACACTGCTATCTCTATGTCCCTTAAGGAGCCCTGGTGGCACAGTGGTTAAGAGCTTGGTGCTAACCAAAAGGTGGGCAGTTCGAATCTTTCAGCCGCTCCTTGGAAAGCCTTTGGGGCAGTTCTGCTCTGTCCTGTAGGGTTACTATGAGTCAGAATCGACTTGACTGCAACAGGTTTTTTACTTTTTTTTAGGAGCCCTGGTGGCATAGTGGTTAAGAGCTTGGCTGCTAACCGAAAGGTTGGCAGTTCAAATCCACCAGACGTTCATTGGAAACTCTATGGGGCAGCTCTACTCGGAACCGACTCAATGGCACCTAACAACAGCAAGGAGCTGTGTGAAACGCTCTAATGGTGAGACAAGAAGAGTGGTAGCCTTTGCAGTTGGGGAGACCTAGCATGCCACACTTTCCACCTAGAGCAATATTGCCACTTCCGGTGCCCCTGCATCAGGACCCAAACCGCAAGGGGAATGCAAAAGAAAAACAAAACAAAACAAAACATGACTGCAAAAAAAGGGACCCAGAAGCTGCAGAGAAGAAAAACAAGGAGAACATCCATAATAGGTGGCTTTTTATGAAAAGAATTGGAGGAGGAAGCAGACTAAAGTTTGAACCTTTTGTTCCTCGCCCTCCTTAAGAATATAAGAACACTTGAGGATATTTGATAAGAGCACAGAAAACTTTCCTGTACTAAAACCCAAATGTTATTTATTAAAAATATTTGGTAGATGAATTGAGGAGAAGATGACCACTGCTAAGGTCATAATTAGTGGCTTGGAAGACCAACTGAGAGACTTACCTTAAAAGAGAACAAAATTATAGAAATTTGGAAATCATAAAGAAAATGTAAGTGTTTTTAGGTCTTATATATTAGATAGCTAATATATGAAAAATGAGAGTTCCTGAAGGAAGAGGAGGGACATATAGAGAAGGAATCATAACAAACAAAAAGAAAATACAAACTTCCCTGAGCTTAATAAATAAATTATTTTGGAAACTGAAGGGTTCATTGCATCAGGTAGTCTTGATATAATATCTGAACTCCAAGGGTAAAAGAACAATCTTACAATCTTCCAGACAGAAAGTGCAAGGTATTTTCAAAAAGGAAAAAGATTCACACTGGTATTGGATTTCTTATGAAAACTCTGGAAAAGAAAAAATAATATGGAATAACATCTACAGAACACTAAAATATAGACAGAAAAGGACTGCAACAATGTGACCCAAGAATCACATTCCCTGACAAAATGCCACTTGTTTACAAGAAAGATATATAAATATTCAGAGAATATATCACCCAAGTACTTTTTTGAGGAAACTATTGGCTCTAATCATTGACACTAAACTATTAACTCTAATCAAACAAATCAATCAGGACGGATAAGTAAGACATGATAAAGGGAAACCACCTTAGAAACAGCAGAATTTAAAAGAAGCCAGGGACTACTTTAAGGTGCTCTTGTGGCACAATGGTTAAGTGCTTGACTGCTAACCAAAAAGTTGGTGGTCTAAACCCACCCGCTCCACAGGGAAAAAATACATGGTGATCTGTTCCCGTAAAGATTATAGCCTAGGAAACTCTATGGGACAGTTCTACTCAGTTATATAAGGTTGTTTGTTATGAGTCAGAATTGACTCGATGGCACACAACAACAAGAAGACTACTTTGCTCAAATGTATGCAATTTATTTGAAAATTAAGATGAATAATTTTTTAGCAAAAAAAGCATTTACTAAGCCCAAATCAGGTGAGATAGAAGATCAAAACAGCTCAGTTTTACCCCAACACAAACAAACAAAAACAAACAATTGCAGTCCCCAAAATTTAAAAACAGATAATTCCATTGCTATTCAAACAGTTCCAAAGTATAAGCTATAAAGGAAAATTGCCAAGTTGTTGTTTTAATAAAGTAAACTGAATCTATTAGCAAACAAAATCCAGCAGCACATTAAAAAATAATAAACCATAACTAGTGAGGTTTATTCTAAGAGTGCAAGCAGTTCAATATTAAAAAATCTAGTAATATACTTCATTATATTAATAATCTGAGGAGGATCTAAGCATATGATTATTTACACAGATACTAAAATGGCGTTTGACAAAATTCGACCTCCATTCTGATGTTTAAAAAAGCAAGAAATATGAATAGATGGTGTCATAGATTGAATTGTGTCCCCCCAAAATATGTGTCAACTTGGCTAGCGTATGATTCCCAGTATTTTATGGTTGCCTCCATTTTTATGATCTGATTATCCTCCATTTTGTTACGTGTTGTAAATCCTGGTCTCTATGCCTGTGGTTATGGTCCCATTTGGGAGTGAACTGTCTTTTATGTTAATGAGGCAAGATTAGGTCATGTTAATGAGAATTAGGTTATGTTTGTTATATTAATGAGGTAGGATTCGGGTGGGATGCATCTTGAGTCACTGCCTTTCACCACCCTACAAGAGATAAAAGCAGAGAGAAGTGAGCAGAGAGAGAGGGACCTCCCACTACCAAGAAAGAAGAGCCAGGAGTAGAGTGCATCTTTGGACCAGGGTCTCTGCAATGAGAAACTCCTAAACCCAGGGGAAGATTGATGACGAGGACCTTCCCCCAAAGCTAACAGAGAGAGAAAGTCTTCCCTTGGAGCTGGCGTCCTGAATTCGGACTTCTAGCCTCCTAAACTGTGAGAGAATAAGTTTCTGTTTGTTAAAGCCATCCACTGGTGTCATTTTTGTTATAGCAGCACTAGATAACTAAGACAGATGGATACTTCTTTAACATTGTAAGATATATCTACCTTAGTAGCAACATCACACTTATTGTGGGAACAGTACAACATTCCTACAAAAGTCAGGAACAAGATAAGAATGCCCACTACCACTCCTGTTATTTAAGATTGTTCTGAAAATACTAACCAATGCATTATACAAGAGAAAGAAAATAGAGGTATAAAATTGGAAAACTGCTGGTTAAACTATCCGGGTTTGCAACTTACACAATTGCATACTTGGTAAACCCCCCAAAAATAACTGAGTAACTATTATAAACAATAAGAATTCAGCAGGATAAAAGAGTGTAAAGTTAATATATAGAAACCAGTAGCCTTCGTGTGTGTGTATATATATATATATGTATATTATATATATATATGTATATTATATGTTTATATAATTATAACATATAATGGAAAAAAAGACCCCTTTTTAAACAGACAAAAAAGGTAAAATAGTAATAAATTTAAGTATATGCAAGACATGCGTGAAGTAATGTTTAAAACACTTTTGAAAGGCACACACACACAAAAATCACTGAACAAATAAAAAGGCATGCCATATTTCTCAATAGGAAGACTCAACATCATAACATACTTTTCAATTTAATGCAGTTGCTTAATAATACCATTAGGCTCTTTGTTTTTGGAAGCAGACAAAGTAATTCGGAAGTTCTAATGGAAAATAAGCAAGTCAGAAAATCCAAGAAAACTCTAAAAACGAAACCAGGGGGAACTAGCCCTAGCAGGTAGTAAAACAAATAGAAAGTGTCAATAATTACAGCAGTGTGATTCTAGTGCATATGGTTAGACAAATACATCAATGACCACAGCAGGACATTCAGAACTAGAGCCAAATAGTTAAGGGGATTTAAGTATATGATAAAAGTGGCACCTCAAATCATTGGGAAATAGATGGAAACTTTAATAAATCATGTTGGGAAAACTGAGGAGCTATTTAAAAAAAAAAAATTCTTGGACCTATATTGCATTGCATGTACCGGGATAAACTTCAAATGGATTGTAGATCTAACTAGAAAATATAACCATATATGTAAAGAAGAGACCATGGAAGAATTTTTTTTTTTTAATAAACCTGGCATGAAGAAGGTCTTTTTACAACTATGATACAAAATCTGGAAGACATAAGAAATCGACACATTTTCCTACATTAAAAAGCAAACAAAATAAATGGCATGGCATAAAAACCATAAACAAAGTCAAAAGCAAACAAGAAACTGAGGGAAAATAATTTCAGTGCACATTGCCAAAGAGGGCTAATTTTCTTAATACATAAAGAGCTTCTAAAAATAAAAAAGAAAAGAACCAACAACCCAGTGAAAAATGCAAAAAGCACAGCCTTGGGACCTCAGCAGCTGGGACTAGCCTGTGCTTCTGTTGAATTGACTCAGATCTGCTAAGTCTGCTTTCTGCCAGGGAGGAGGAAATAAGCTTCCAGAATCATCTGGACTGGTCTCTTCTCAGACCCATAAAATTGACACAAAAACAAAACAATTAAAAAAAAAATTCACAGTGCCCATAAGATAAAAACAAACCAATTGACTTGGAAGAAGGAGAACTGCTGATACCCAGGCCTGGCAGAAATTTCTCTCATGGACTTTTCTTATGTGATGAAAAATGCCTCAGCAATACCCATTCAGGAAGATGACATGAAAGATGATATTTTCATAAAAACAGATGAAATCAAAAGGGATAATAATCAAAGGGTATAATAAGCAACTCATTTTTAGCAAGACAGGGCAAAATTGAATATGTACGTACACTATAAAACCCTCAGGGATTTCACTATGCAAAGGCAAAACTGAATCTATAAGAGTAAAGTGATTAGATAGCCATGATTCAGTGTGGGAGGAGGCATAGTCAGATAACTAAGTCCTTCCTGCTGCTAAATGCTCCTAGTTGACTTCTATCTACTTGACTACGTGCTTGCCTTGAACAAAGCATGGAGTCACAGTGAACTTTACTTGACTTCTTTATTTTTCTCCTCCAGGGCTCTGAGCTCCTTGAGGCCAGTGACTGTGTGCCATTAATATCTGTGCTTCAGTGCCTAGACGAATTCTTATCATATAGTCATTATTCATTAAAAGTTTATAGAATATTATATTCTTGCTTCTCATCATTAGGACACCTGGCTTTATGCTACTGACTTTAACTTGACAACCGAGTATTGACATATATATGCAGATCTACTCATTCGATATCACACACAAGTAAAATTTTCCTGAAGATCATTCAAAAATGGTTGCAGCAGTACATTGACAGGGAACTGCCAGAAATTCAAGCCTGATTCAGAAGAGGACATGGAAAAAGGGTTATCATTGCTAATGTCAGATGGATCTTGGCTGAAAGCAGAGAATACAAGAAAGATGTTTACCTGTGTTTTATTGACTATGCAAAGGTATTTGACTGTATGGATCATAACAAGTTATGGATAACATTGTGAAGAATGGGAATTCTAGAACACTTAATTGTGCTCATACGGAACCTGCACATAGACTAACAGGTAGCCGTTTGAACAGAACAAGGAGATAACTGCGTGGTTTAAAATCAGGAAAGGTGAGTGTCAAGGTTGTATCCTTTCACCATACTTCTTCAATCTGTATGCTGAGCAAATAAGCCGAAAAACTGGACTGCTTGAAGAAGAATACGGCATCAGGATTGGAGGAAGACTCATTAGCAACCTGCGATATGCAGATGACACAACCTTGCTTGCTGAAAGTGAGGACTAGAAGCACTTACTGATGAAGATCAAAGACTACAGCCTTCAGTAGGGATTGCACCTCAACATAAAGAAAACAAAAACCCTCACCATTGGACCAATAAGCAGCACCATGATAAATGGAAAAAATATTGAAGTTGTCAAGGATTTCATTTTACTTGGATCCACAATCAATGCCCATGGAAGAAGCAGTCAAGAAATCAAAGGGCATATTGCATTGGGCAAATCTGCTTCAAAAGACCTCTTCATTTTTATTTTACTTTTATTGTTGAGCTTTAATTGAAAGTTTACAATTCAAGTTAGTCTCTCATACAAAAATTTATACAAATATTGTTATGTAACCCTAGTTACACTCCCTATACTGTGATATCACACTCCCCTTTTCTAACCCGGATTACCCGTGTCCATTCAGCCAGCTCCTGACCTTCTCTGCCTTCTCATCTCACCTCTGGACAGGAGCTGCCCATTTAGTCTCATGTATCTACTTCAGCTAAGAAGCACGGTCTTCACAAGTATCATTTTATGTCCCATAGTCCAGTCTAATCTTTGAATGAAGAGTTGGCCTCCAGAATGGTTTTAATTTTGGGCTAACAGAGAGTCCAGGGGCCATGTCTTCTGGGGTCCCTCCAATCTCAATCACACCATTAAGTCTGGCAAAAGACTTCTTTAAAGTGTTAAAAAGCAAAGACATTACTTTGAGGACTAAGGTGCACCTGACCCAAGCCATGGTATTTTCAATCACCCCATAGGCATGGGAAAGCTGGATAATGAGTAAGGATGACTGAAGAATAATCGATGCTTTTGAACTATGATGTTGGCAAAGAATACTGACTATTCCATGGACTGCCAGTAGAACGGACAAATCTGTCTTAGAAGAAGTACAGCCAGAATGCTCCTTATAAGCGAGGATGGCAAGACTTCATCTCACAGACTTTGGATATGTTATCAGTAGGGGCCAGTCCCTGGAGAAGGGCATCATGCTTGGTAAAGCAGAGGGTCAGTGAAAAAGAGGACACAGTGGCTGCAACAATGGGCTCAAAAGTAGCAATGACTGTGAGGGTCGCACAGGACTGGGCAGTGTTTCGTTTTAGTGTACATGGGTCGCTATGAGTCAGAACCAGTTCAACCTGGCACCTAACAACAACAACTCATTCAATGGAGTACCTGGGTGGTGCAAATGGTTAACGTGTTAGGCTAGTAACTGAAAGGTTGGAAGTTTGAGTCACTTCCAGCCACTGAAAACCCTACGAAGCACAGTTCTTTTCTGACACACATGGGGTCGAAATGAGTGGGAGTCGACTCAAAGGCAATTGGTTTTTACTTATTTAATGAGTAGATATTTACTGAGTGCTGACAATGTGCCAGGTGGTGGGGAAGTACTTTAGATACAGTAGTGAATAAAACTGACATAGTTCCTCACAAACTTCATCTAAAATGCTACATGTTTTACCCCAAAATCTTTTCTGAATCCTTCTGAGGCAAGTACTGTGTCCTTTAGCATTTACTTTCACTTCCTTCAGTAAAACTAAAAACTACGTTTACCAGAGTCTCTTACACACGAAGTTGTGGATGTGATTTAGATTCCCTGGATTAGATAGAGATAAGTGATGTCAGAGGTGTTGTTTGAGGCACCCATTTTGCTGGTACAGATCATACAACACAGATGGCTCTGGAGCCAAGAGTTCTGGTTTTCGCTGACTATGATCCTGGAGCTAACATGGTGGCCAGACCTACCTGGTTCCCCACTTCCAGATAGTGGTGGAGCTCTCAGTCCCCTTGGAAAGCCCATTTGCAGTATGGTTCTAGGAGTCATTTCTAGCGGCCTAACCTAGAGCCTGCTACTGCAGTCCTGTGAGTTTGTAAAGTCTTTCTATATATTAACTCTTCCTTAGATTAAATCCCTTCCTGCTTAAACTAGCCAAATGGGTTTCTGTGATCTGCAACAGAAACTGGATTGGTACACTCACTTTCTCCTCTAGGGAAGAATTATTTGCTCCATTTTTGGGGTTATTACAGCTTTTCATTAAAATCTCTGCTGTAGCAAGAGTCAATTGTTCACTTGATGCTTCTGCCCCTCATAGCCTCCCTTCTGTGCTCTGTTCAGGAGCACTGGTGGGGCAATGGTTAAAGCGATGGACTGCTAACCGAAATTCAAAACCACCAGTGGCTCTGCGGGAGAAAGATGTGACAGTCTGCTTCCGTAAAGATTTACAGCCTTGGAAACCCTACGGGGCAGTTCTACTCTGCCCTACAGTGTCGCTATGAGCAGGAATCAAATGGACAGCAAAGGGTATATTGTGTACTGTGGTGGCTGGCTCCCTGCCTCTCTGGCTGATGTTAGATTTTGCCACTAGGAGGCACAGACTGGGGATAAGAAGGTGGGAGAAAGAGAGAAAGCTCTTGCTTCTGGCTCTGGCAACATGATTCTGCTTGCAGTTACTGGTGATTTCTGCAGGGATGGTGAGGGTAATTCCAGACATATCATCATCTCAAGAGGAGGTAGCACCTGTTTTGGTGGTTCCAGAAGCAACGAAGTCTCCATCTCCAATAGGATAGCAGCAGATTCAGACTCATGAGCTCTAGCACAGGGTGTTAGCAGCTTCTTGCATTTTGCTCCTTTAACACCCGTTTCTCTTCCCTTTTGCGTTTCCAGACCTTCCAAACTTTGTAACCAATTCTCTGTATTAAATTCCCTTTTTGACAAAAGTTGAGTGGTTTCTGCTTTCCTGACAGGGTCCTGTCAGAAATACAGAACGTACTATGCTCAAAATATTTCATCTGTTTACATATATTTGTATGTTTATCTTTTGTCTCTTCCATCCTCATTATACTATAAGCTGTTTAAAGGCAAGGATTTTTTTTTATTCTTCTTTTAATTTCTAGTGTTTAGAACAGATTCTGCCACAAACCTCTGAACAGAGAAATCAGTGAATTTTTTTTTTCAGCTTCAAGTTCTGAGTTTACTGTCCCAAAATGTTGACCTGAAATAGGTAACTTATTTAATAGCATTCTTGGTCCTGAATTACTCCATACTGAAATGATTCTGCTCACAGGGTCCTCATGGGTGAGGTTAGAGTTTCCTCATCTATAGTGGTCTATGCACCAAGGAAATGGACAAAAAACTGTTTGCTAATTTTTGGCTTACTGAGTAACTAGGTGGTAAATTACCACCTCAATCTGGTCTTTGAATTTTAGGAAACTAGGGGAAAACAAGGAGCCTTGGTGATGAAATGGTTAAATGCTCGACTACTGACTGAAAGGTCAGAGGTTCGAACCCACCAGCCACTCTGTGGGAGAAAAGACTTGGCAATCTGCTCCTGTAGATTACAGCCTAGGAAACCCTATGGGGCAGTTCTACTCTGTCCTATAGAGTCGCTATGAGCTGCAATCAACTTGACGGCATACAACAGGGCGAAACATGTAAGCCAACAGTTAGAGTTGAGAGTCAGAGATGGTTCATGGTTTGGGGTTGAGAGAGCAGAAGGGAGTGAAAGAACAGTACCTCTCATTGTCTCCTACTTTTGAAAAGCAGCAGAACAATGTCACATAATAAAAGAGCTGGACTATGGTTACACACCAATGCAGGTTTTAATAGTACTCAACTATTTATACAGTCAGTGGTGTGGGTTTTTATTTCCAAGCTTACTTGCACTTCGTTTAACTAAAATCCATTAGGCTTAGCGTTCAAGGCACTGGGATAATTATGGATGATTTGGGTGAAAAAGAATGCTTACTACATTTCAGGTCGAAACTTGAGTTCTCATGGGAGCAATAAATGGCAGCTGGATCCAAAGGGAAGAATAGAGGCCTAGAAATACACTATTATTCAAAGGTTACACAAGAACATTTTGCCACAGAGAGCGAACATCAATTTACTCACACCTAAACAACCTATTTACCAAAGGTTTTCCTTTATGAACCAGTGACTTCACACAGCATCTCAAAGCCTGAGCACTGGGATACCAAGGATATTGTTTCCTAGCAACAATAACTACATAGAAGCTCTCAAAATTTCCTCTTAGTCCCTGAGGACATCTTAGTGCTGCAGAAAGTACAGGTAAAATTAAGTTGATGTCATTGGATAAAGATGAGTGGAGCGAGTACAAATGTAGAAGTATCTGAATGTTAGTGTTCCTTTTTGCTATTTGGAACATTGTACTTGGGATGCATTTTTTTTTTTTTTTACCTGGGAATAAAAAGTCCTACCCTCTCTGTGCCCCCAGCTCATGCTTAACAGAGCTAGGGTGATGATGTAAAATTGTACTTAAGTGTGTTTTAGATAATGTAGAGATATAAGCTTTTTATACATTAGTGAGCATAAGTAAATATATTTCCCTTGGTGGAACAGCCATCACCCCATCTCAAGTTTCAGTGATGGGTCTTGTCTGGCTTATACCTTCTTAATACCATCTTTTTTTGTCACGGTGATTGATTCAGTAACCCAGGTCTAAGACAATTAGCTTAAAGGAGTCCCCTGGCTAAAGTAGTTGTTCAGGAGTGGACATATGACCCAGGCTGGTGTAGTCCTAGCTAAACCCTGGACTTTTGTTCAATAGTTAGAAGAGAGTTGCTGTTAGCAAATAAGAAAGGATCAGTGGAAGGGGGCTAGTCCAGTTACAGGAACCAATACATTCCCTTCGTGCTCACATCGGTCATTACTCGCAACTACTTTAAGTGTCCTAAATCACACTCATGATCAGAATCTCAGCTGTTGTTAGAGAATGACCTGGCGAAATAAACACAGTAATCTGCCACTCGCCAGTTCCTTCAACATCTCCCACATGAAGAGAGAAGGATTAGTACTTTATCAATATCTGTACCCATGTAGGTCAATGGGTGGCACAAATGGTTTGCAATTGATTATTAAACTAAAGGTTGGTGATTCCAACCTACCCAGTGGCGCCATGGAAGAAAGGCCTGGTGATCTGTTTCTGTAAAGATTACAACCAAGAAGATCCCATGGTGCAGTTCTACTCTGTAACACATGGGGTTGCTATGAGCTGAAATCAACTCAACGGCAATGAGTTTGGTTTGGTTTTTGGTCTACTCATGCAGCTGTGTAGATCATTTACATTACAGGGTTATTAGATATTTGTAATTATGTACCTCCGCAGATAAGTAAAACAACCAGATCTAACTGTTCCAGTGGCTCCAGATCAGCTTTCACATTTATTCCAAAGGCTATTTTGTAATCTTTTTTTTTTTTCACCCATCTCCATATATTCATGGTATCCTAAGAAGCAGCAGATAAACCACGGAAAACAGATTTTTAAAAAAAATCCTCAAAGTATTAAGAAACCTTAAATGCAACAACCCACTTAATGTTTGATTCCTGTCTGACAACCCACTGCGTGACTGGTCATCATTACCTAGGAATGGACATCTCACTATTTTTTGAGCCAATTCAACAATTAATTAGATTTCTAGATAATCGACAGAAAATATGCTCCTATATTAAGTACAGAGCCCTGGTGGCAGAGTGGTTAAGAGCTCGGCTGCTCACCAAAAGGTCGGCAGTTCGAATCCACCAGCCTCTCTTCGGAAACCCTATGGGGTAGTTCTACTCTGTCCTATAGGGTTACTATGAGTCAGAATCCACTCAATGGCAATGGATTTGCTTTGGCTTATATTAAGGACAAATTCATCTTCTTGGAGAGCATCTACCATCTGAGCCTGGTTACCCTAAGTGCTAATAGAATACAAATCAAGTACCTTTTTCACGTTATTGTTGTTAGCTGCCAGCCACTCATAGCCACTCCATGCACAATGGAACGAAACACTGCCTGGTCCTGTGCCATTGCCTTGTTTGGTTGCAGATTGAATCCTTGTGATCTACAGGATTTTTGTGGCTAATTTTTGGAAGTAGATCACCAAGACTGTCATGGATTGAATTGTGTCCCCCAAAAATATCTGTCAACTTAGCTCCCAGTATTGTATGACTGTCTACCATTTTATCATGATGTGATTTCCCTATGTGTTGTAAATTCTATCACTATGATGTAGTAAGGTGGATTAATGGCAGTTATATTGATGAGGTCTACAAGATTAGATAGTGTCTTAAGCCAATCAATTTTGAGATATAAAAGAGAGAAGCGAGCAGAGAGAAATGGGGACCTGGTACCACCAAGAAAGCGGTGCCGGGAGCAGAGTACGTCCTTTGGACCTGAGGTTCCTGTGCTGAGATGCTCCCAGAACAAGGGAAGACTGATGACAAGGACCTTCCTCCAGAGCCGACAGAGAAAGCCTTCCCCTGGAGCTGACGCCCTGAATTTGGACTTGTAACCTACTAGACTGTGAGAGAAAAAATTTCTTTTTGTTAAAGCCATCCACTTGTATTTCTGTTATAGCAGTACTAGATGCCTAAGACAAGGACTTTCTTCTTAGTCCGTTTTAGTCTGGAACCTCCAATGAAACCTGTTCAGCATCACATCAACACGTAAGCCTCCACTGACAGAGGCTACGTATGAGGTGCTTTGGCTTGGAATGGAACCCAAGTCTCCTGCATGCAAGGCAAGAATTCCATCACTGAACCACCTCCAGTTTTGAGGACACCTCTCATTCTCTTTCAGTCTTTCCTTGTTCAGGCTCTGGTCCTTCACGGGACAGAGTCAGTCTATGAAGTTTTCTCTGCTCAATAGTTTTCAGTTTGATAATAAGACTCTTGAAGTGTGGAGCCCAAAACAGAGAGGTAGCCATTTCCACCTTGTTTCTTCTGTCTCTCATTTGAATTATCTGACTCCTTTATCTGTTTCACTGCCCTACCCCCAAGGTTTATCGTCCCCTGGTTATTGAGCGAATCCTGACTGATGGCAGGCATTTAAGCCAGCAGTTGATTTGGAATTCCCTCTCGTTCCTCAAATTTGGGATTTTAGAGTACAGAAATGTTTTATGGTTCCTTAATCATTGCCTGAGAGGCCCCTTTATTTCCAAGCAGGTCAAGGACCTGATGTATCAATAGCAAGGTCACGAGACTCAGCCTCCCCCTCATTTTTTTTTTAAATTTTTTTATTGTACTTCAGATGAAAGTTTACAGAACAAATAGTTTCTCATTAAACAGTCAGTACACATATTGTTTTATGACATTGGTTAATAACCCCACAACATGTCAACACTCTCCCTTCTCG
>NW_004444246.1:279323-281542 GCF_000243295.1 Trichechus manatus latirostris
GTTCTTTATCTTTGCATAATACTCCATTGTGTGTATGTACCATAGTTTGTTTATCCATTCATCTGTTGATGGGCATCTAGGTTGTTTCCATCTTTTTGTTATTGTGAACAGTGCTGTGATGAATATGGATGTGCATATGTTTATTCGTGTGACAGCTCTTATTTCTCTAGGATCCTTAAGAGTGGGATTGCATTTTGTAGTGATTTTTTTTTTTTTTGTGGTGCTGACGTTTTCTTTGTTCCTCTTACTCTCCTGTGCTGAGTTCCTTTAGTTTGTAGATTTTTTTCACTTCTTCTGTTTTTGTAGGTTTTGTTTTTACTGAGACTTTATGTTTTTCCTCTTTATTTTGATGAGTATGTTTGTTAACTTGGAATTTACCCTTATCTTCCTAGATTTGAACCAGTCTATTATTACTTAGTATCGCCTTGCCTTCCTCTCCATTAAAAGGTTCTATACCTACACTGTTTATTCCCTTTTATTGTTCTGATGCTGTTGTCATTCACAAATTAACCTCTCTGGTTCCCTTTTGTAATTCTTTTGGTTTTCAATAGTCCTTAAGAGTTCATTTCCTAGGTTGGTATCTGGCTAGTACAATCCTGTGTCCTATATTCAGCCTGTGGTCTGATGTTGTTTGTTCTCAGATCGAAGGACTCCTTTTAATAAGTCTTATAAGTTTGGTTCGGTTTTTACATAGTCCCTTAATTTCTGTTTATCTGGAAATGACCTAATTTCACCATCATATTTGAACGAGAGTTTTGCAGGATATTCTTGGCTGGCTATTTTCTTCTTTCAAGGTTTTACATATGTCATCCCACTGCCTTCTTGCCTGCATGGTTTCTGCCGAATAACCTGAGCTTAGTCTTATTGTTTCTTCTCTGTATGTGACTTTTTGTTTTTCTCAAGCTGCTCTCAGGATTCTTTGTTTTTCTCTGGTTTTATCGAGTGTGATTATGATACGCCTTTGTGATTTTCTTTCAGGGTCTATCCTATATGGGGTTCATTGAGCTTCTTGGATGGTCAGCTTTCATCTTTCATGATATTGGGGAAGTTCTCTGTCAGCAATTCTTCAATGATCCTCTCTGTGTTTTCTGTTTTCTCCCCCTGTTCTGGAACTCCAATCACTCATAAATTTTTGCTTTTGATTGTATCCCACATAATTCTCAGGGTTTCTTCATTCTTTTTTCTACTTTTTCCTCAAACAGAGTTGTCTCCAAGTGTTTGTCTTCAATTTCACTGATTTTATCTTCCATTGTTTCAAACCTGCTCCTCAGCCGTTCTATGACACTGTCAATTTCTGAAATCTTGTTGTTTATCTTTTGAATTTCTAATTGTTGTTTTTGTTATGATTTCTAGTTGTGAATTTATTTTATTTTAGCATTTTGTCCCTGTATTATTTTCTTGAATTCTTCCTTTTTTTTGTCTGTATTTTTCATCAATTTGTTTGCCTGTTCCATGAATTTGTCTATTTTTTTCCTAATTTTTGTCTGCTTTTTGCTTCAACTCTTGGATAATTCTGAATATTAGAGATCTGAGATCTGAATTCTCTATCAGTTAGGTCTAGTGCCTTTTCTTATACTGGAAGGTCATCTGGTGTTTTGTTTTGGATGTCTACTGGAGCCATCCTGTCCTGTTTTTGTAAATGTTTTGATATTTTCTGCTGTCTTCAGAGCATTCAGTGTTTATTTTCCTGGTTTATTGATTGTAGATTTGTTCGTTTCATCCTGCTTTTTTGTATTATTTGGTTACGTCTGAGCAGGTGGGCTGTGCATTCTTTGTTGTTTGCTCGTCTGTAGGCATGATACTTTTCACTCCTTCTCCAATGGGCTGGGTCAGTCACTCAAGTATGGTACAGCAGTGCAGGTCCAGCTGAAGGGGAGTTGCTGGGATTGGTTGTTTGTGGCATGTACCAGGGCTGACAGTGCGGACCAGGAATCAGTGCAAGGCAGGTTCCAGTAGGCCATGCCTGTGCTTCTTGGGAGTGTGGCATTCAGTGCATGGTGCAGGTAGGCAGGAAGGTGGGGTAGATTGTGATGTGTGGAGTTAAGTTGGGTATGGGAAAGATGAGAGAGAGGAAAGAGGAACAGGAGCCAAAAACATACACATAAACAAAAAAAGTGCTAAGAGAGCTTGCTGTTGGAGTGGAGAGATGAGAGACTGAGAAATGAGGAAAAACAAAAATGAAAAAAAAGAAAAAGGGTAAAAGAAAAAAATGAATAAAT
>NW_004444246.1:282290-288449 GCF_000243295.1 Trichechus manatus latirostris
CTTAAGAAGTTAGTAGCATTTAGACATTTTGCTTATCGTGCTTGATGGTTAAAATGGCTTGGCTGTCTCCCAGCCACTCATGGAGCTTTAGTGCACTGCTCAAGATCTTCCTCCAAGCTCTTCTTTGGAATCAATCCAGCTCCTCTTAAATTTCCCACTGGTAGAATTTCTGCTGCATTAGCAGATCTCCTAACCCTGATTGTGGCCTGGTCCTGACTTCTAAATTGGATAGTTACCCATAATTTCTCAAGATGAAACCACCTGCCAGGTTGGACTGTGCAGCAGCTCTACCCTGTGGCTGTCCAGCAGTCCTTTCTAGGGTGGAGCCTCTCTCTGACCCAACTCTGATCTCTTCTAACATTTTTCTGGCTCCATGCTGATCAGATCCTTACATATATTATGCCATACCTGTCCAATCTATGCTATTCTTGGTGTGGCTGGCTAGTGAAGAACAGAACTTTTATTATTCTAGTTACTGGTCTTCTATTAAAGCAACACAAGTTCAAATTAACTTTTTCAATAGTCACATGACTTTTTTAAAGATTCGATTATAGGATCTATTATTTATCATTGTTACATTTTATCTAATTAGATTTGACTGACTCTTCTAGCTTGTTGAGGTATTTTTTACTTACCTTCTTAGTTTCATGCTATCTGCAAGTTTGACAAACATGTTTTTTATCATTATTTCCTCAGTTGAGACAAATGTGGAATGGCAGAGACAAGAATAGAGCCCTCGGACTCTCTCCTGGCACTATCCCTCTAGGCAAAAGTCTTTAATTAGCACTTTGCAGGGGAACCATCATTTATCCATTTAATATTTACCTAAATGTTTTAGCCTTTAGTCTGTAGTCTATATTTATCACAATTTCCTAATCCACTGTTTTTGCAACCCTAGCAAATAAGAAAATGAGGTCTGTCTTGACTCTTGTTTAGAGATATCAAGCTGCCCCCATAGATTACTGATTCTCTTTCTATGGGGATTCAGGGCTAGAATCTTGTCCAGACTGAATCAAGTCTCATTAACTTCAGTGTCACAGAATTTACCTTTCTTACCTTTTGGAACAACTGAATGTTGTACTCCAGTCTAGCAACATCAACAACCTTGCTGTGTACTAATGTAAGTCTATAGGCTCATGATAATAAACCTTCACCTCACAATGTCCAGCTTCCTTTAATAAATGCTAATGGAGATACAGTGCATTAATTTATGCAAGCATATATATTTAAGGGAAATTATTGGCCAACGATCAGTATCAGGGTTACTCTATGACCAAAATCAGTGGTGAAGTAAAAGATAATCATGCTGGAAATGCTAAAACCTTATTCTGAAATGCTTGCCTTGATATCTTTGTTACCAGTAAAGTAAATTTTCCTAAAACAAACAGCCACCAGTCATCTACATGTAATTTGTCTTAATAGGCAAAGGAAAGAATACATCTTAAAAAACAAAAACAAAAGCAAACCCAAGCTCTTAACCTGTTTCCAATTTACATTAACAATCAAGAGGTAGACGTTTCTGGGAAACCTATGGTCAAATTCTCAGTCCTGAAACCCTTTTGTACTCTGTATGTGTTTAATGGAGGTACCTAGGTGGTGCAAATAGTTTGCACTTGACTGCTAACCTAAACATTGGTGGTTCAAACCCATCCAGAGCACCTCAGAAGAAAAGATCTATTTCAGTGAAGATTATAGCCAAGAAAACCCTATGAAGCAGTTCTACTCTGTAATGCATGGGGTTGCCAAGAGTTGGAATTAACTCGACAGCAACTAACAACAACATACATTTAGTGAACACCTCGACTCCTATACCTTCCTACCTTAACAAAATAACTTAGGCAAAAGATGGAAATAAATTGTGACCGTTAACACTTGTTCTTAAGTTCTCCCAGTATCTGGCTACAACCTTGTCAAAAAAAGATGAATTTCATAAGATTGCAACCAAATGTAACGTATAACTCTTACAAATTTCTGTGAGAAATCTCTGTTCCAAAATTGGAACAGCCTTTGGTTTAATAATGCTATCAGAGAGCGCCTTGCCTATTCAACCCATCTCAACGCAGGACATGGCATCATGATGATTGGAATCATCTCTATCAGCAGCTTCTGTTCTGATTAAAAGGAAGATCAAAACTCCTCTCCACTTTACAACAGTTGTTTGGTTGTGGGCAAAGTCTATTTTATACCTGTGTTCTCCAAAAAAGCAGAAAGTCCACATCCACTTGGACATATGGAAAAAATGAACTCTGTAAGCAGAGACTCTAACCTAGCGTGTCAATATCAGAATGTTGTTTAAAGTTATTTTAAATAATGACTGCTGGTTATATTTGGTAACCTTAAAGAAGTGTATCATTGTTTTTTAAAAGAATAAAATACAAAATTGGGCCTAGCCTAGAGAATGGAGTCATCCTGGTTTTGACAAGCATCTAATATGCCACATATGCCTTTATTTTCTAAAATGTATAAAACCTTTGAGGACAATTAAGACTATGAAACCAAAAAACCAAGGCAATTATCCAGCTAATTCAAATACAATTTTACTTTACTGCTCTGCCAGTGTTATTGTTGGTCCGAAATCCTAGATTACAATTTTGGGTAATAACTTTAGTTATATGATTTAATTTTTATGTCCACATTATATCTTAAAAAAAGTAGAAAATTACTCAGTAGATCTGTATGGTATTTTTATTATGATGAGTCATGCGTATCCTAGTTTTATTGCTTGAGATGCTACCACTGAGTGATTACCACGTTTTTATTGTTGTTTTATTTAAGTTATTCTTCTTTCCATTTTTTGAGGTCACTTTCCCTGGATGGTGCAAACAGTTAATGTGTTCGGCTGCTAACAAAAAAGTTGTGGTGTCTAGTCCACCCAGAGATGCCTCAGAAGAAAGACCTGGCGATTGACTTCTGAAATATCAGCCATTGAAAACCCTGTGGAGCATGGTTCTACTCTGACACACATGGGGTTACCATGAGTCAGAATCAACTCAAAGGCAACTTTTTTTTTTTTTTTTAACTGAGAAATTATGATAAGAAACAGTGATTTGTCAATAAAACACATTTTTGGAGATCTCATTAGAAACTAAAAAACAAAAACTCAAAAACTAGTCATGCTAAAATCTTTACAGCATGTTGTTAAGAGAAAACAAATAGATTATAAAAAGTGTTTTAAGTAATCAAGGATTTATATGGAAATAGTTAATAGTGTTTCTCTCTGGATATTAGGACTATGGGTGATTTTTTTTTAATTTCCAAGTTTTTATATGGTGAACATGTAATATTTTAAAAATAAAACCCTAATAAATTATTCTTACGCTCTGTTGTTGGTTGCTGTCAAGCTGGTTTCAACTAGTGGTGACTCCAAGTGTGCAGAGCAGAACTGCTACAGAGGATTTTCAAGGCTGTGACCTTTTGGAAGCAAATCTCCAGGCCCTACTTTCAAGGTACCTCTCTGTGGGCTTGAACCAGCTTCTCAGTTAGTAGTTGAGTGCTTAAGCATTTGCATAGCTGAGGGATCTTTTATACTTTAGAACTTTCTTAAAGTTATTTTATGAACTCTGGTGGCACAGTGGTTAAGCTCTGGACTGCTAGCAGATGGAACCCAACCTCTGCTCCGCAGGAGAAAGATGTGGCAGTCTGCTTCCATAAAAATTTACAGTCTTGGAAACTCTATGGGGCAGTTTTACTCGTCCTATAGGGTCGCTGTGAGTTGGAGTCAACTAGATGGCAGTGGGTTTGGCTTTTTTTTTTTTTTTGGGTGTGAATGTGTTTTGTGAACGTAAACATCCAATCTGTGAAAATTATTGAAATAACCTGTAGAGGGCACCCAAGACCTTCCAGATTAGTAGGCAGGGACTCGGGCTACTGCCTGTCAATTTGATTCCTTTTAGTTACAGGATTTTACAATATGTAGCTTTGGATCACTGATTCTCACAAAGGTTTTATTTTGAAACTCACATATGTTTAACGACACTAGAACAATTGTGATTAACATACCTTGTCATAAATGGAGATTTTCAGCTAGAAATATGTTTATATCTAAATAACTGCAACTATAACTGATAAAGTAACTATAGCAAATTACCTGTTTTGGTACATTTAATGCTTAAATTATAATCTTTTCACCAATGTCTTGAAAAGCACAGCCTATGCTATTGTAGCTTTGCATATGATTTAACAAAAATCTATGTGCAGCAAATGATACGGAAGCATTCTTCACAACTTCTAGTTACTCTGAATATACAGCTGGTAGTAATACAACACATTAAATTAAAAATTACCCTTTTTTATCAGGCCAGAATACATTTTCCATTTTTATTACTTTGTCTAGTCCCTGATTTCTTTTAGGTATAGTCTATGTTTTTTTGGTCACATATCCTTTATTCACTCCCATTTAGACAATACGTATTGAGATCCATTCATTCAATTTTTAAATCTTATGCCTTCCCCCTTTGTGGATGCGCAGTATGTGCTCCCTGCCCTGGATTTTCACAGATGTATTTCATACAATCTATAATAATCATACACACCAAATTCTATCTAAGAAAAGTGGGTATTTGTTTTCCAACAAGAAAGCTTATCCCTGGCAATTCTCAGCAGTTCTTTAAATACCCCATGTTTTTTTCGGATTTCTCCTAGGATCAGTTAGGATAGTCTTCGCAGCTATGAGGACATGCATTTTTATGGTTTCTGAACTATTATGTGTTCTTGTGTAATTTCTTGACTTTTGAAATCCATGTGAATAGAATGCTGTAGAACTGACAGTTCACAGTTGTTTGTATCTATAGCTTATCTGCACTCACTCCCAAGTGCTAGATTGGTATCACAGAGGTTATTGGGGGAGACGTGTTGGGCACATTAATATCTGTGATCTAAAAACTGCATTGTGTCTGGGCATGATGGAAAAAAAAACTACCTGATTATTACTGGTTTTGCTGGAATTGATTTTTCACTATGTGAAATTTGGTAGTTATGTTGATGAAACATGTGGCTTGCTGCTATTTTATTTATGTTGAAGGCTTTATTTCTGTTATCTATGAAATAGGAAGGCAGACAAATATAAATTTATCTTTACAGCTGCCTTGTGTAGAATAGTTTGGGAATAGAAATTAGGAAAGGGCATTGCTCTGTAGTTTCTGCCCAGTCTCAGGCCAGGGACGCAAAGCAGTGATTATAATTTTCACTTTTCAGATGGGGAAAATGAAAGTGCAGCATTACATGACCCGAATGGGAAAGCTGAATGCTTCCAAGTTTCTATCTGTGGAAATGGGGCCAATAATCTGTGCTACCTGACTCAGAGTGAAGATAAAAAAAGTCATTTTGCAAAGTTAACAGCTACAGAGTGCTTCTTAGAGGCAATCTATCACTGAAATGCTTAGAAGCGTTACACAGGCTCCATGTGTTGCTCCAGGCTGGGCCTATAGTAGTACTTCTCAACTGTGAGTGGTTTTGCCCCCCAGGGCACATTTGGCAATGTCTGGAGACATTTCTGATGTTCATAATTTGGGGGTAGGGATGGTACTGGTATCTAGCTACTTGTATCTGAGGATGCAGCTAAACATCCTATGAACAGTACAGTCCTCCACAAGAAGGAGCTATCTGGCCCAACATGTCAGTAGTACCGATGTTCAGAAACCTTAGCCTATAATAGCATATAACAGCACTAAAGAATGCTGTAATTCATCAAATTGCTCATGTTAAAACTATTTGTGTTGGGGAAGCGACAAATGGTGTATAATGATACCTGGATCTCATCCTAATGTTTGGGAAGAGAAAATGCAGAATTGTTCTGTGCTTAGATTCTACCTAATATCAAGACATTAACTGATATATTCTTTCCTTCTCACTAACCATCCCCCATCCAGCCATAGGATATGGAAAAGGGATAGAAGGAACAAAGGAAAATCCTGAATGTGACCCTGGAATGATAAGAAATCACTGAATTTGACTGAGTTCACCTGGAAATGACTCGATTAATATTTTTGTATCAGGAAGAGTGGGAGAATAGCATTTGAAATTAAACTGGATTGTTAAAAATAAAGAAATTAAAATGTTTGACCATTTACGTTCATGTCCTCTGTAATTCTTACTCAGTACAGATGTGGGACTGTCTAAGATTTCTAAAATTCCTCATGCAGTTTCTTATTGCACTGTGTT
>NW_004444246.1:299126-300798 GCF_000243295.1 Trichechus manatus latirostris
AATTCTCAAGGATAGGAAAGATAGATTCAATAGCACACTGGGGACAGGACTGGAGAAAAAGTAAAATTCCTCCCTTTTTGTACCCATTAAATTCTGATTGTTGACTAAAGCAGTCACCTAAGCTTATTGTTAAAGTGATAGCCTTGGTTGCTTCACACAAAGTGCATTTAATTCAGTGAATGGAATGTGGTAGAAAGCTTTTAAGCTTTGTTTACTCCTTAGATGAATGCATGAGATCTTATTCCCCTCCACTGATTATGATCCACTCATAAGGAGCTTGGAGTCTCTGGGTGGTGCAAATGGTTAATGTGCCTGGCTGATAACTGAAAGGTTGGCGGTTCAAGTCCTTCCACAGGCACCCTGGAAGAAAGACCTGGTGATCTACTGCTAAAAAAATCATCCTTTGAAAACCCTGTGGAGCACAGTTCCCATTCTGACACACATGGGTTGCCATGATTCGGAATCAACTTGACAGCAACTTCTTTTTTTTTTTTTTTTTAAATAAGCTACTTAGAGATGTGCCTGGGAAATCAATTCCTAGAATTTAGAGAAAACTACCAACTTACACTAGAAGGTAGACCCTGGAAAGACAAGCACCTTCAGAGCAATGTTTTCCATCTCTGATGCTCCAGATGCTTATGCATATGGGGCACAGAATGTACCTGCATGTCGCCTGGTGCACACCACAATTCTCCCAAAACATAAAGTCATGAATATTGTGAATTTCTTTCATCATGAACCTTAATTTTATCCAACTAAAACATTGTTGTTGTTGATAGGAGCTGTTGAGTCGGTTCTGACTCATAGCGAAGCGACCCTATGGACAACAGAATAAAACACTGCCCAGTCCTGTACTATCCTCACAGTCATTGCTATGTTTGAGCCCATTGTTGCAGCCACTGTGTCAATCCACCTCATTGAGGGGCCTCCTCTTTTTCACTGACCCAGTACTTTACCAAGCACTTTGTCATTATTCTGAGGGTAGCCTAAAGCCTCCCACAATTTATCCTTAAACTAAAAGTGAATTACTGAGGTACAGAAAGATTTGTTTACCAAATTCCAAATGGTCACTTTTGAGAAGCTTGAAGAATAAAATAAAAATTGTATATATGGATATATATTTATATATAATATAGGAAATCAGATTGGAATGAGTTACTTAGGAAATTCAAGAGAAGCATCTCTATGATGTGTCTACATTTAAATTTGATTTCTCTTTCTGTTTCTTTGAGTTTTGGCTATAAAATGCAGTTAAAAAAAAAAAGGAAAACAAGACCAAAGATGAAAAACAAAAAATGACTAGGTGCTTGCATATTCATGCTCACTCACTATTCTCAGAGTTACAACAACTAAGCATTTTTCCTACTTCCATTTTATGGAATGCTGATGTCTCCACTTGTGAGTGTTATTATATTTGTATGGCATCAATCATCTCAGGTTTAGGAGGGTGCAAGGTTAGGCCTGAAGACGTTCTGGGTAGGCAAAATAGATCAGAACTGAAAGGGAGTTTAGAAATCAATGCTCTCGTTTTGCCAAGTGGAAACTAAGGCCCAGAGAGATTAAAAGACTTGGCTGAACTCACACAATTAAACTGAGGGATGGCAAGTTTGAAATTAGAAAAAGGGATTAGATGAGGATATGGATAGATTTGCCTGTTGGCTTAATAACTGTT
>NW_004444246.1:302200-304763 GCF_000243295.1 Trichechus manatus latirostris
GAGTAGATAATAACAATTAGGGACAGGGCAGAAGACTGAAGGAAGGGAGCATGGCAGTTTGACACCCTTCAATTATCAGGCATTTATATATTAACTCACACTGAAGCCGTGTATTCACAAAAGCTGGGACAGAGATGCTAACTCTATCATGGAACATGGTTCTGGGTGTCTTTAAACAAGGACTTCAGGTTTCTGGGTGAGAGTAGTGGTATGCTACTGGGCTTGCAGCACTAATGTCCAGAGCACAGTCTACCTCCCTGCTGCACCTGTACAACCATGGTTGACAGCCTGATTCACCTTTACCAGTAAAACAAGTTGCTGTTGGGTCAATTTCAACTTATGGTAACATCGTGTGTGTTGGAGTAGAACTGTGCACCATAGGGATTTCAATGGCTGATTTTTGGACACAGATTCTCAGGCCTTTCTTCTGAAGTGCCTCTGGGTGGACTTGAACCTCCAACCTTTTGGTTAGCACCCAAGTGCAACAACTGTTTGCACCACTGAGGGACTCCTCTTTGATGCTGTTGTTAGTTGCTGTGGAGTCAGCCCCTAACATATAATGACCCCAAGCATAATGGGATGGGACCACTGGGATCCATACAGTTTTTATTGGCTGATTTTTCAGAAGTAGATCACCAGGGCTTTCTCCTAGTCTGTCTTGGTCTGGAATCTCTGCCTGAAAGCTATTCATCATCATAGTAACATGCAAGCCTCCACTGACCAAGGGGTGGTGGCTGTGCATGAAGTGCATTGGCTGGGAAACCAACCCAAGTTTCCTGCATGGAAAGTGAGAATTCTACCACTGAAAACAACCCCTGCCCCTCAATTCACCCTTAGGGTTCCATAATGTTCTGGTTATGAAAAGAACCTTACCTGGTGTGGCACAGGATGCTAATCACTATCCGCCATGCCAGAGTCCATTATTTCCTTTTTTCTTTTGAGAATAGATGCTTCCAAGTTTTAGCAGGCTGTAGGCCAGCCCAGCCAGAGACTAATTCTTAAGTCCCTTGCAACTAGGTGTGATCATGTGAAAACGTTCTTATCCATGAAATGTGAACAACAGTCATATATACAATGTTGTGTCACTTCATTAAAAGGAAATTGCTTTCCCTCCCCTTGTTTTTTCCCCACTTCCTGTGGCCTAGAATGTGTATGGTCAGCCAACCTTGACCACATGGACAATGTCAAAAGATAGAAGGAATCTGGGTCTCTGGACATCCTTGTGGAGCAGAGTCACGTACCCAGTGCGGACCATCCATCTACCTCTGGACTGTTGTTATATAAGAGAAAAACAACTGTCTTGTTTGAGCCAGTGAATTGTAGGGTTTAAAACACTGAGGAGATTAAGGCTGAAGACAGGGTGGGGACTACAAAGAGCTACTGTATGGCATAGCAAAGGGATTATTTGGAAAGAAGAGGCCAAGTAAAGTTTTAGGCAAAATATGACATTAACTTGACTAGACTTTTCCTGCATTTTTTATTCTGTTTAGGAAGAAGATCAATGTCAACACTTTCCTTTTGGGGACAGTTCAAGGACTCCAGAAGCATATAAGAGGTATATAGTGAAGGTCCCTTTTTTATCAGGGTGAGAGGGCTTGGCTCCTTACAGCTACCTTCAGTAGGTACAGCAAGCATTGACTTTAGATATAAATTATTTATTGGGCTCCTATTCTCTGTCAAGTCCTGGGGCAGTATGCTGATGTGGGATGGAAAGAGGTATTAGACATGGTTGTTCCCTAAGGAGCTTATGTTCTAGTCAGGAAAACCTGACCTATATTGAAAAATACATGCTATAAGGTAGCATGTGGTAATTGCACTGATAAACAGTAAGTTCTTTAGAAAAGGTAGAGCTTGAAATGAGTTTTGTTGTTGTTGTTAGTTGCTGTTGAGTTGTTTTTGACTCATGGTGACCTTTTGTATAACAGGACAAAGTGTTGCCTGGTTCTGTACCATCTTCATGATTTTTGGTATGTTTGAGTTCATTGTTGCAGCTACTGTGTAGTGCCTTCCCACCTAGGAGACTCATCTTCCAGCATTACAATCAGACAATGTTCTGTTGCGATCCATATGGGTTTCATTGGCTAATTTTCAGAAGTAGATTGCCAGGCCTTTCTTCCTAGTCTACCTTAATCTGGAAGCTCTTCTGAAACGTGTCCACCATGGCAGACTGCTGGTATTTGAAATATCAGTGGCATAGCTTCCAGCATTACAGCAACACACAAGCTACCACAGTATGACAAACTGATAGGCAGGTAACATCTATTAATTATTTGGCACATAACATGTGCCAGTAGTATTCAGATAAGCACAGAAGAGGATAAAAGACATTTCAGTTAAGGGAATAGTGAGACAGAAGGTTGGAAGTGGGAATGTACATGGCAAGGATGGTTGGGTTTGTCTGAGAAAGGAATTTGTGCAGTTTGAGACTGGAGGATATCACAAAACTTTGGAACCTGAGGTTATAACTCACATACAGTGCTACAATCTAATGTAGCAAACTCTCAAAAAATATTAGAAAACAGTCTAAAACGTTAGAAACTGAAACTTGATAGTGCATGAAATC
>NW_004444246.1:305191-344387 GCF_000243295.1 Trichechus manatus latirostris
GGTGGAGGACAAGTCTGGAGGAAAGGATGCTAGTTAACAATTTTTTTTTATAATAATTCAGGTCTATGTTGTAATTTGAGGGCCATTAGGAGACGTTCTGCTACCTGGGTGAGAAACAATACATTTTCTGGCAGAAAATAGCTTATATGAACTCACCTGCGCAACCTAAAGAGATCTGGGTCTTGGGAAAATGGCTCAATGTACAGATAAGCCTGGATGGGAGAGGGAGGCAGACACATTCCAGATAAGGCAGCGGCTTTCTGGGCCCTGGAAGTGTGTCAGAATGGGGATGGGTAACCAGCCTACGCATAGTATGAGGGCACTGAATATTAGGGTGCAGAATGCCAGAGTTAAATTTGCCGATGACATACTTTTACCTACTGTGTCAATCAGGGTCCCAGCAGGAAACAGATGGCACATACAAAGTGAGTAATTGAGGAGAGTTAATAAAAGGGTATTTACAACCCTGAGAACAGGGTTAAGGGAAACCAACAACAGATGGTGAAGCCTCCCAGGGCTAGCAACAGCTAGGGTGCCAGTTACCAATCACACCTAGGCCTGAAGGGGCAAGGAGAGAGAGCAGATTACCTATACTCAGTTACAGGAGAAGTGGCCACAGGAGAAGACCATCACATAAAGGCTGTGGCCTTGGGAGAAAGTAGTCAGTCCAGGGCAGTGAGGGAGCTGCTAGAACAAATACCTTGATCTCACTCTCCTCTCATTTTCTGATCTCCTGCCTATGTCTCCCATTGGCAGAATCAACTAGAAGGCCAAGGGCAAGCCAGCCTGTAGATACAGTCAGTCCCCCAGGAAACAGAGGATATAGGTCAGCCTCCAACGACACAGAGCAGGGTGGAGGAGAGTAGAGAGGATATGGGGAGGAGGGAACAAAGAGAAGACATCCAACATAGATCTTCTTGGTGTTGCTAATCACTGAAACTAAGGACAGAAAGGAACGATTCCTACCCAAAATATCTCTCCAATGTACCCCGTTTTAAAAGGAAAATTATTCTGGAAATGGTAGAATTAAATTAATTCATGTTGTTGTTACGGTGTGCCGTCAAGACGATTCCAACTCATAGCAACCCTACAGGACAGAGTAGAACTGCCCCATAGAGGTTCCTAGGCTGTGGCACAGTGGTTAAAGGCTCAGGCTGTTAACCAAAAAGGTCAGCAGTTCGAACCCACCAGCAGCTCTTTAGAAATCCTATGGGGCAGTTCTACTCTGTCCTATGAGTTGGAATCGACTCAATGGTGATGGGTTTTGTTTTGTTTTTTAATCTTTAAGGAGTAGATCGCCAGGTCTTTTCTCCCATGGGTTCCAATTGCCAACATTTTGGTTAGCAGCTGAGTTCTTAACCATTGTACAACCAGGGCTCCTTAAATCAATCCATACTAAATGGCAATTAACTAATGAATGCATGACAGATTGAAGGGTAGGGGAATATTGAAAAGCATAAGCAAACAAACAAAAAATAGACTACATTTTGGAATTTTGCCTAGGGCTCACCATATCTAAGCTGCTGTGGCTTCTGTGTCCCTTATTGTAAGCAATTATGGAGGTTGAGTTAAGGATAAGAGAAAAATAGTATTTTTTTTCCACCTCTGAGTCAGAGGTACCTCCATGGGAACCTGAGAGGTGGATAAATGCACCAGAACCAAGAACACATTTTAAAAGTGGGCTTTACTAGGAGGCTCCTATCTTTGCCCTCTTTGGCCTGTTGCTTTTCTTCCCTTATAACATTAGGAGTATCTTCTGTGGTACAAACCAGCAGTATTATTTTAGAATTACTTGTTGCCATGGAATATGTTCGTTACTGAATTCCCCCTCCTCTAATTTCTATTTTAGTTTGTTCTGCTTTTATTCTTTAGTATTCTTGTTTTCCCCATGTCTTCATTTTCTATCTAAAATTCTCTTTTCTATTCCATTTTAAGGAGAAAATGGCTTTTTAAATACTCTTTGCAAGAATTTTATGCTCAACTTCTAAGTATTCCCTTTAACTTATATTTTCCTGGTTTAGTTTTTATCTTTCATCCTTCTAACTTTCGTGCTTTCGGCTTGTAATCTCACTGGTTCTAGTTCTTTAATTTATGTGAGTTTTATCTTTAAATTTTTATCACTTTTACTTCCTTTTTTATATTTTAAAATCTCACTGGGGTTAGCTTTTCTTCCACTTCTTACATTTTATCTTCATTGAACTTCATATATTTTTAGTCTAAAATTTTGCTTTATTTCCTTATTTTTTAATTTTTTTAGTCTTAATTTTATATTTTGATTTACATCTTAACTCTTTTCTGCCTTCATCATTTTACTGTAATTTTCTTGTTTCTTCCTTCCCGTCCTCCTCTTCCTCCTTTTTCTCCTCCTTCTCTTCCTCTTCTTCTTCGTCTCTTTTTCCATCTCTTGCTGCTTCTTCCTTGATTTAGTAATATTTTGTAATTTACTCTCTCATTACAAGAAGGCATGAAGCTTGGCAACATAAGAAAACCCATAAAATAAATTGGATGGTTTGGAGGCTTTCTTCCTCCTAACTGATCCTGCAACCACTTTCTATTATCCACTTAAGGACCCCTCAGTTTATTTAAAGATAATCTCTCCAAAATCCTAATTCCAGAAGTCTCAGAAAATCCACAGCAATACCTTTCTCCTCCAATCCCTGTTCTGTTGGCTGAGTCCTAAAGGCAAAGTCTCTGTTGCGTTGCTGTTCTGATGAAACCAGTTTGTATTGTGTGATTATAGGCCATTTCTGTCTCCGGTGGTCAGATAAAAGAGCACCTTTGGATGAGGGATATATGAACCTTTTTCTCCTCTCTTGATCTCAAGACCGTTACTGAAGTTCCCAGCTCATAAGACAGAATTTCTTCTGTCCTGATTCAGTTTACTGGGAAGTCGGCCATGTCTACCTGCTCCTGTCAAGGCGAACACTGTTTCTCTTTTACAATCTTCTTCTTCTTCTTCTTTTTTTAATTCTTTACAACCCACATTGGTGTTAATCACCTCTGGGGGTCTAACTGCCATGACAATCAGGTGGTCTAATGGAGTCTAAAACCACTCCATTGCCATCGAGTTGATTACGACTTATACTGAGCCTATAGGACAGAGTAGAACTGCCCCATATGGTTCCCAAGGAGTGGCTGGTGGATTTGAACGGCCAACCTTTTGATTAGCAGCTGTAGCTCTTAACCACTGCACCACCAGGGCTCCAAGTAGGAGTTATTAGGGAAGGAATGGGATTGCTTCCCTAAAAGACATTTTTCTCAAGATGGACCTATTAACCTAAATGGAAAATTATCCTCCAGTCCATCCTTACCGAACTTTACTTTAAAATGGGCAGAACCTGTTGTTCATTCTATTTCTACTCCGTAGTCCTAATCTGGGGACCAGCATCATAAATTACATATTAATAAGCCCCTCTCTGCTTACCGATATCCTTACAATATTTTGGACCTTGCAAAGAGGGGTCTTGTCTCCCTCTTTTTAACCCTAGGATAGCTGTTTCAGCATCCTGAAATCAGAGAGCGATTAGAAAAGAGAGCAGAGTAAGCCTGGCTAATCTCTAATCATATGTTATAGTAGTATTCAGATAAGCACAGAGGAGGATAAAATACTATAGTATGGTACAGAATAATGCTATCTTTTATAAAAACTATAAAATATTATGGTATGGTGGATAAAATACTATATAGTATGCAGTACACAATAATAATATATTTCATAAATACTATAAAATACGATAGTGTGGTGGTTCAGAAGATAGGCTCTGGAGGAAGACTGTCTGGGTTCGAATCCAACTCTGACGCTCACTAGCTTGTGCCACTATGAGTGCTTTCTACTTCCAACTGCAGCTCTAAAGGGGAATGTTCCTGGGTACTTCAAACAGCATGCTCGGCTGCTAACTGAAAGGACACACGCACACGCACACACTCACACTCACACTTATACACACACATACTTACATGCCTGTGGCCTCCAGTGTCCCATCTATGTAGCATATTGTATATATCTATTCATGGAATTTTCATAAAGTACTGTTGTTGTTATTCATGTCATCCAGGATTTCATTTTACTTGGATCCACAATCAATGCCCATGGAAACAGCAGTCAAGAAATCAAATGACGTATTGCATTGCGCAAATCTGCTGCAAAAGCCCTCTTTAAAGTGTTAAAAAGCAAAGATGTCACCTTGAGGACTAAGGTGCACCTGACCTAAGCCATGGTATTTACAATTGCCTCATATGCATGCGAAAGCTGGACAATGAATAAGGAAAACGGAACAATTGACGCCTTTGAATTATGGTGTTGGCGAAGAATACTGAATACACCATGAACTGCCAGAAGAACAAACAAATCTGTCTTGGAAGAAGTACAGCCAGAATGCTCCTTAGGGGTGGTGAGACTTTGTCTCATGTACCTTGGACATGTTACCAGGAGGAACCAATCCCTGGAGAAGGACATCAAAAGGGTCATCAAAAGGGTCAGCAAAAAAGAGGAAGACCCTCAATGAGATGGATTGACACACTGGCTGCAACAATGGGCTCAAACATAGCAATGATTGTGAGGATGGTGCAGGACCGGGCGGTGTTTCGTTCTGTTGTACATAGGGTCACTATGAGGCACAGCCAACTTGAGGGCACCTAACAACAACAACAAAACTGTGGTTGCTGTTGTTGTTATATGCCGTCGACCCTACATGAGAGAGAAGAATTGCCCTGTAGGGTTTCCTAGGCTGAAATCTTTAAGGTAGCAGATCGGCAGGTCTTTTCTCCCATAGAATGGCTGGTGGGTTTGAACTGCCAACGTTTTGGTTAGCAGCTGAGCTCTTAACCATTGTTTCATTAGGGCTCCTTCCACAAAATACTAACCAAAACCCTAAACCGGTTGTTGGCAAGTCAATTCTGAGTCATAATAACCCTATAGGACAGAGTAGAATTGTCTCCTAGGGTTTCCAAGGAGTGGCTGGTGGATTCGAATCGCTGATCTTTTGATTAGCAGCTGCGCTCTTAACCACTGTGTCACAAAGCTCTAGAAGTATCTATTTACATGTATTTATTTCCTGTTGTTCTGTGAGGATCTGGAGGTCATGAACTGTTTCTTATTCATCTTTGTATTCTCAACATCTAACACAATAGCTGGTATGCAGTGTGTGCTCAAGAAATATTTAATAAAATATGATGATGAACTATTGACACCTGAGTAATTTTAAAGACCTATGTCTAATGTGACTGAAGGAAAATAATATTCCTTTTTAATTTCTAACTAACAAACGGATAATAAATAAACTTCGATATGTACACTGTTGTTCTGTCCTCTGAGTGTCTGGATGAATAGCAATAGGGATTTTCTGTAGTCAAAATCATGGCCAGCTTAATGGACCACTGTGCAAAAGAAAAATAAATCTTCTGGGATCATATAAAAATTTATAGTCTATTATAAACTACTCATTCCTCTGAAAACTGCTCAAATATTACAATTCCATATAAGAGTTAAGTCAATAGTCTAGACATCAGTAGAGGGGTGGGGAGAGAGAGAGAGTATGAGAGCTGTAACACAAGATAGCGAAAATCGAAGGCAGAGAAACGGCACCAGGAGAGATTGGTAGGAGACAGCACAGTGGGCTTCCTGGCCCATGGAGAGAGAAAGCTGAGTGTCTTTGGGCCGAGGCTTACTGGCAGAGTGGGGTGCCTCTGGGCACTTATCAGCAGAGCTAAAAGAGTTGGTAACACTTAACTGAGCAGGGCAGAGGCCCAGGGCCAGGGAGAGGCGTGCTTGCGAGCATGGCTGGGAAGAGGCTGTCCTGATGGAAATGTATCCTAAGGGTTCCTCAACCTGAATTGTAACCTGTTACTTCCCTAATAAACCTCATAATTGTGAATATTGTCTGTGAGTTCTGTGTGGCCATTGCAATGAATTACTGAACCCAGCAGAGAAGTACAGAGTGCCATGGGAGGGATGGTTGGTGTCAGAATTGGTAAAGACGGCAGAGAGAGGAGGCATGACTGACTTTTGCCTCATGGGAATCAGCCTTGGGCGGTTGATCTTGATTCTACTTTCCCCTTGTGAAGTTAGAGAAGGTCAGACACCGCCCCCATGCCATTTTTACACCTCCAGTATCTCTTTTTTTTTTTTTTTTTAATGCCTGAGCATCTCCTGAGTCAGCTCACTTTTCTCTAGCTTTACTGCCATCACTGTTTTCATCATTTTTGGCCTATGCTACTTCAAGATTTTCTAAACTGGTCTAGTCACTTCCACTCTGTACCCTTCCAAACTCTTTATCACAGTGCATATCTGTTCACATTACCCTCCTGCCTAAATCCCCTCAGCAGTTTCGCATTTCTTTTAGGTCACAGACCAAAACCTTAAACATGGTCCTGCAAAGCCCCAAGTGGAATGTCCCCGCTCTTTTTTTTTCAACCTCATCTCCTTCACACTTCCCCTCCAACCACTCTGGCCTTGGCTTCAGCTGCTCAAACACCTTATGTTTCCTCCTGCCACAGACCCTTTGCGTATTCTGCCATTTCTGTTTGAATCTGGAATCTTTTTTATCCCTGTTCCTTTGGCGAGTGTATTACCAGTTCCTAGGTATTTCTATAAGCATTTCTATAAGCCCTCAGAAATACCTTTGTTATTAAGGCCAACAATTGTTGGACTTCTCTTGATCTGCTTTTTGTTTTGTTTGTTTTAATCTTACAGACACAATGAACCATGCAATGCACCGTGTTTCCTTCTTCTTATTAGCATCTTGAGAGTCTTTGTTATATACTGGTTATGTGCCAGGACTCTGGAGTCAAATTAACTAGTAAGTTTGAATCCTGGCTCCAGCATTTACTAGCTGTTAGACCTTTGCATGTTAGTTGAAATTTCTGTGACTTTGTTTCCTCGTTTATAAAATGGAAATAATAACAGTATTTAGTCTCAAAAGGTTGTTGTGAGAAATAAATGAACTAACATGTACAAATACTTACAATAGTGTCTCATGCATTATAAGTGCTCAATAAAAATTGGTATTATTATTGTTTCCTATCTGATCACAGCTTGAATTGCCAAGGTGCTTCACGTGAAAGGGACTCTTGCTCTTAATTATCTGGATTCTTGGCTTAATACCCCATTTTACTTTGCTTGCAATAACACATAGACTATTTTAAGAAGAGTTTTGAGTATTCAAATTCAGATTCTAAAGAAACACAGTAGACGGCTCATTGTAATGATCAACATTTTGTATTAAAATACGAGAGATGCTCTTTGTAGGACTAACTGTAAAGACATTATGATTTGCTCCACAGAACCGCATAATCAAATCCATAGCAGAAAGTGTCTTTGAAGCAAGGTTTTATCTGCATAACCACCTCAACAGATAGATTGCTGTGCACCGTAATTAGAACCAAGGATTAAAGGTGCCTTATGTTATCAGCACAGGCAATGCCTTCCACACTTGCTATATGAAATTAGCTATTTCCTTATGTATATTATGAGGTTGGATTCCATTTTTATTTTCTGACACCAAATTAAAAAAAAAAAATCAACTCCAAATTGCAGTACTCCTGCAATCAATAGTTTCCAAAATACTAGCAAAGAATAAGGTTATTATTATTATTATTTTAGTTTTTATGTCCTAAAAATGATCTTTATACTCTCTGTACTCTCTGTATTTCAGAAAAAAAAAACAAAAAAACCAAAAATCCTTCCTTATCCCACATCACAGATGTCTCCGTAGCTACAGTCTCCACCAGCAGAATAACAAGTGATTTTCAAGATTATGCTGCGTCTGTTCATTTTTTTTAAAGCTTCCCTGCAAAGAATAGAAACAGCCAGTGCCTTTGTTGTACATCGTGTAATTATATTTGGACAAATTAGGTGATTTTTCCCCCTAATGTCAGTCAATGTAATAGATTCCCAGAGTGAAACAAAATAGAAATGCGTTTTTACTTCATGTCTGATACAGAAGGAACAGAGGCAGAAACACAGATCATTATTCTGTTTAAAAAGAAACTACCATCTGCTTCTTGTAGAGAGAGGTATTCAGGCCCAGTCTGATTGTGGCAAGCATTTTCAGTTTAGGATCTTTCACCACAAATTAGCCTTAGTTTTTCTTTAAAGGGACTATGCAGGTTCAAAAACTAACAGCAAAGGCAGAATGAGAATACAGGTACTGAGTCAATCAGTAGGGATTTTATTTTATTTTTTGGTCTGAAATTTTTAATAAGGTGAAGTCCGACTTGAGAGCTAGCCCTACAGAAAATGGTTTTAAAAACAAAGTAAACGTAAAGGATGCAAAATCTCTGTGCAATCCCCACAGTTTCCTTAAGGATTTAACTCTGCAGCCGTGCTATTTATGAATTTGTATAATAATGGTGCCTTGATTTTACAGAATGCTTTCAGAGCAGTTTCTTCACTTTGGGTCATGTTTTTCAGTTCATAAAGTGCTCGCTGAGATCTTTAGGCACGTTGGGTAGCTGATTTAACTTTTAGGCTAATCAAGGACCATTTAGATTAAATGAACTAATGCATGTGCAAGCACTTTGGAAAAGTACAAAGAGTTCTACAAACGCAAGGTGATTTCACTGCTGTTAAATAAATGATGGAGAGTGAAGGTGGCTTTTCCAAGCACCCACCTTCAGTTGCAACCACTGAATAACAAATCTCCAGATGAAAAATAACAAATCTTCCCGTCATGATGTTCACTGCTAAGAGGTGTACTTCAGACCTTATAATACTCTCTGGTCCCCTTGAGGTTTGAAACCTTTGCAAGAGCTGTGAAATTACAGCCAAAAGCCATGAGTCTTTGCAAGTGAAGGATAGTCTGGGTAGCTATTTCACTTTCTGTGCCATAATGCAGTTTATTTCATTTGATTTTCCCAACAGGTTTAAGTACTGGGAAACCGCAGTTCAACTTGTTTTTGTCTTACTGCTTGTGGGGAACACAACCTAAAACTTCCATGTAATGAACATCATTGTCCCAAAGCTATTTTAATTAGAATTCAGGAGATCTTAGTTATCAGTGATATTGTGATCACGGTTTTGGTATTGGTTATGAGCAAGGATGGTCTTTAGGAATCTGAGGGGCCCCTGAACAAACTACAGATGTCACCAACACCCAGAAAATCCCTGGGATTACATTTACACTCAAATGACTTCAGAAAGGTTGCATATCAGTGGCATCACTAGGCTTGGTGTCACCCAGTGTGGTAACACGTGGTGCCACCTCCCATGCTATTTCCTACAATAAAAACCTGTTGCCATTGAGTCACTTTGGACTCATAGTGACCCTATAGGACAGAGTAGAACTGCCCCATAGGGTTTCCAAGGAGCAGATGGTGGATTCGAACTGCTGGCCTTTTGGTTAGCAGCTGTAGCTCTTAACAACTGCGCCACCAGGGCTCCAGCCCCAGAAAATTTGACAAAATCGTGACTATAAAATGCAGCAACGAAAACAACAGTGCATGCTTGTAGTGCATGTAGATGAAGCCACGTGATTCAAAATGTCATTGTAATTGGGTAATAATGACAGCTCTGATCAGAGCACATTAGAAGGTTCAAAAAGTAAATTAGCATAGAGTTCTAGCCTTGTAGGTATATTGATACATGTAAGCTGGGCTTACACAAAAATTTTTGTTGTTGTTATAACTAACTACGGGGATATTGTTATAAAAAATGATAAATTTCTGCTGAAACCCTGCACAAAAATTTTATAGACAGTCATTTTGGTGTAATCTCCTCTGACAGTCTCACCCAGTGTGGTCAGCACCCTCCACACCCCCTAGTGATGCCACTATTGCATAAGTGTTGGAGTTACTACCTATACACATTTACATTCTCAAAAATATGAAATGCAAGGTTCCCCTAAATTAATGTTCAAGTTTAGGGGCTAAGTGAATGGGCTTTGGAGTCACATATCTGGGTTCAAATTTTGGCTCTGCCACTTTTTTGCAATATATCTTTGAGCAAGCTACTTAATCTCAGTGTCTCAGTTTCCTCATCTGTAAAATAGGAATAGTTGGGTTGTGGTGTGGCTCAAAGGAATAAAACGCTTTTAAAACATTTAGCATAGTGCCTGGCCATATCATAAGCTCTCAAGTTATGTTAGTTATGCTAATCATTATTGTTGCTATTTATATATTATTTTATCCGTGATTCTTAGGTGTGGGTAGTAGGAACTGACTCTGGCTAATCTAACTAGAAAGGAACTTATTAAACATTGTTGAGGAGCTCACAGAATCCCTGAGAGTGTCAGAGAACCAGGCTCTGAGGTGACAAAGCTAGGAACCATTGCCCAAAAAGATGCCACAGAACTGATCCTATGAAGATCCCACTGCCATTGGCCTGACGTCACTTGCACCATCAATACCACTGAGGCTGCAGAATGGATGGAGCCATTAGAACTACCACAGAAGATGCTGCCATGGGGCTCCTCTTGTCAAGGTGAATTCTCTGTGCTCCATTCTTATTTACATCACTAACTTCTGACTGAAAGTCTGAAGGGGGTGTGAATGACTGGTGGAAGCTAGGTTTATCCCATTCCCTAGATGCAAAGGGCCCTGTGAAAGTGAGTATCTGCTACTACTCATTTTGATAGCAGGAGACAAGCTCTGCCTTTTAAGATGGAGGATACCTGAGACATAGAAATGCTGGGTGTTCAAAAAAGTGGCCAATTTTCACCACATATATGAATGCACATTTAGGATCACTGAGCCACTGACCATAATAACTCTCCTCTTCTATTTTTTATAATTATTTTCGAATGCCCTCTCTGTTTCCTTCTCAACCACTGCTGCCTAGAAACAAACCCAACTTTCACTTCTAACCTTCTTAACCTTTTTTTGTGTGTGTTGACATTTGGTGTGACAGATGTCAGATAAACAGACTAACATTATTTCCTTGCCTATGAAGATATTGTATAGTGATTGCTAGCAGAAAACATCTCACTCAGTCTCTGGGTGGTGCAAACGGTTAACTGAAAGGTTGGAAGTTGGAGTCCACCCAGAGGCACTTTAGAAAAATGGCCTTGTGATCTATTTCTGAAAAATCACTCACTGAAAACATAATGGAGCACAGTTCTACTCTGACACCATGGGGTCACCAGGAGTCAGAATTGAATCAACAACTGGTACAGGTACTGTTACGAGAGAGGTACAGAAGTCCATGAATTTGGGGATCAGAAAGACCTGGGTTTGCATCTTGGCTTGTCTGCTTAGCAGCGCAGCAACCACTGGCACATTTCTTGCCCTGAGTCTTAATCTCTCCTTTGTAAAACAGAAATAAAAGTAAATTACTGATCCTGAAGGTTGTATGTGAGAATTAAACATGGTATATGTCATATAGTATGAGTCTGGACAAAAACAGGACCTATTGCAATCATTTCTCAGGATTCAGGGGCATCAAAAAGACCAATGAAACAATAAAAAAAGGATAAGTTTTACATATTTTTATCCACAGGAAAAAAAGTTAATTATGTTTTTGAATTTGGGTGACATTCTAAATGAGTATTACATGGATACTATCTGGATAGAAGAACCAGGAAAAAAACCATACAATAACAACAACAAAAACAAACCCTTTGCCATGCAGTAGAACTGCCCCATAGGTTTCCAAGACTACAAATCTTTGCAGACGCAGACTCAGACTGTCACATCTTTCTCCAGGGACGCAGCTGGTGGGTTTGAACTTTTGATCTTTCGGTTAGCAGCCAAGTGGCTAATGATTATGCCACCAGGGCTCCTTCACTGTTGGGAATTAGAATCCCTCAATTATGCTGCCCTGCCAGGTCACTCTACACTGAAGCCCACCAGTTGACAGACCATACCCTTGCACCAGAGAGTACAATTGGATTTTTTAATATCTTCCTCTTAATCGTAAGCAGCCAAGTCAAAGGTCATCAGACATTTGATGAAAACACTTAACATAAAGTGCAAAGACCACGCCAAACCTATCCAAATATAAACATAGAAGTAGGAGGAAGAAAAGATATGCATGGAGAAGAGTGTCCCGTAAGGAAACAAAACTAATTGGTGGAGCTAGTGTATTTTCTCCTATACCACCTCACCTACTGAGGTGGGAAAAGAGAGTATTCCTTTATACCTAAGAAAATAAAATCTAGGCATTTATCCTGAGAAGTTTCTCAAAAGCATTAACTTAATTAGAAATTGATCCTCAATTTCCTTAAACATAGTTTGTAATGATCAAGTTATGCCCTTACTTGTAATGGAAATATCAAGAGTCATTTACTGTAACCTCCCCCAAAAGTATCCTTGATCCTACCTCAGAGAAAATACTGAGGTAGAAGGATCTTCGATGAAATTCATGTAGAACTGCCCTGTAGGGTTTCCAAGGAGTGGCTGGTAGATTTGAACTGACAACCTTTTGGTTAGCAGCTGATCTCTTAACCACTGACCACCAGGGCTCCATTATATTTCTTAATATTCTTTGCTTAACTGAAAATCATTGGAAAGAAACGGGATATAGAAGAATGCCAGAAAAGATCTCTGAGCCTCCTATATTCTCTCCTCACTAAACCCTCATTACTATGAAGAAATAAATAAACTACTCAAAATAAGCAAACCAAAAATGTGTGACTCTCAAAATGTCAGTCAGGAAAGGACAAATTACAATTTAGAAGAAAACAGTATCCTAATAAAATTATATAGTAAGGTTAAAAGAAATAGAATCAACAATTTGTCTTGGCTTTGGTTGGGATGGATTGGACACTGATATGTTGGGGAAACATCACAGATACACTTGGCCTAAAATGGAAGTAGTGGATGAGGATTAGATGAGGGAGATTACGTTATCTGACTAGCTTCTGAAATATCTTGTGACTATTTGGTTCACGATTCTCCAATACAGTGCTAGGGTAGAGACCTATAAATGTGATTCATCTTTTTGATCCTGATGGCCCTTAATATGGTAGTTATATGGTAGAGTGCAGTATATGTTGAGTAAATGGATGACTGCATAGCCCAGCATAACACTGATTTTTCCACAGAGCTGTGCAGTTTGCAAAATCAGCCCAACCCCTAATTTCTATACATTTCCATAAATATGAAAAGGAACTTTTATCTCACGCCATTTCTTTTTATTCATTCACTCAACAAACCTTTACTGAGGGCTTTGTCTGTGAAAGCCTTTCATTTGGACATCTTTTACTGAAAACAAGTACGGGAGAAACCACTTCATTCCGGTTCGAACCCCTGCTGAGAATTTGCATTTCTCCCTTAAATATGCTGAATCAGAATCTGCCATTTTAACAAAATCCCCAGGTGATTCTTATGTATAATAACTTTTGAGAACCACTGCTTTTACTAATGGTTCTCAGAATCGGTCCCTAACTAGCGTCATCAGCATTGCCTAGGAACTTGTTAGAAATGCAAGTTCAAACCCTGGAAGAAATAATCACTCTCTTCTCTCAAATCATACGGAAGTTAACTGTCCATATTGACCAGGTTCATGATATGTCTCAGTTCACAGGCTAGGAAATTACCATAAACCCAGAGTCAATTTATTATCACCATGTATGTCATCAGGGCTTATAGTACTCTGAATATATTGAAGAAAATATAATTTTTCTGGGTGTCTGATGACCTTTGCCTTGGTTGATTACAGTTAAGGGTTCAGCAGCCTATAATACAATCACTGTCGGCTACCAGTTCAAGTGGCAAATTTTGCTGTTTCTGGAGGTGGCCATCCTGGCATCATATTCTTATATGATGTCAAGAAGGCATTAACATTTATTGATACGTGGTAGAGATTTCTTTACCGAAACTCATGAAGTAAGTATTATTGTCCCTATTTCACAGATGAAGCAATTGAGGCAAAGGGTGGTGTAATGACCTGTCCAAGGTACAAAGCTGGGATCAAACCCAGAGATGTGTAACTCTTACACCATGCGTTTTCTACTACAACATAGTGGACTTGGCCAGCAGGGTACGTTGTCTTTGTAATAAATTAAAGCCATATATAAGAAAATTATAAACATAAATTAAAATTACTTGGGGAAATGTATATTGAAAATCCAAAGTCTTTAACAGAATTAGATATATATTCATTAATGAATGCCTTAAAATCTCATTTTCTATATCTATAAGCTTAGGCTAGGAGGAAAATATTTTAAATAATGAGAAAATAAGAACTGATGTAAAGTAATAAATGAAGTATATTTTCTTCAAGCATTAATTTAGTTGAGACCAATAAAACATATGGCAGTAACTTTGCAAAACGTTTCTTATACTCTGAAAAATAGATTCTTATATTCTCTTTCCTTAGCATTTTAATGGACACCAAGTCAGAATGTATTTCTAAAGTTGCTAAACATCTAACAGAAGCAAAGACCACTATATGTAAGGAGGTGATAAGGAGTGTGTATGTAAGTATATTCTGGTATTATTTTCATAATTTTGACGAGAGAAATATATCACAAAGATTGATTTGTCTAAGATCCTGGAATTAATATCAGAGCTGGGATTCAAAACTCATTCTCTTTCCTCTATTCTATTTTGATCTTGACTAGTAGGAAGTGTAATGTTACTAATGAGATAAGATCATATATATATTTTTCAGGTTAGAACCTGTTGCACCCAAGAGTCACTTTACTCTCTTTTCTCAGCTTCTGCGACACAACCTTCCATTGTTTTCTTCCTATTTCCCTGGTTGTTCCTTCCTTGTCTCCTTTCCATGCTCATCTTACTCTACTCAGTCATTAAATACTGGAGGCTCCTAAGCCCTCTCCCTTCTTTACTTTGTATCCCTTCTTGGGGAAACTTATCCATGCCTATAGCTATAATTATCATCAAAATATGTAGATGAGTCACAAATTTATACCTTCAGAGCAGATCTCTCTCTATGCTCCACACCTGTATCTAAATGTCCATGTGTCATTTCGTCTTAGAGATGTAGCAAAGATACTTCAAACACAAGAATTTCAAAACTAAACTTGTGATATCTTACTTTTTAAAAAAATTTCCTTATTTATCAATTTTATTCTTTTTAAAAATCTTTTATATATATTTGTATATTTTTTATTGTGCTTTAGATGAAGGTTTACAGAGCAAATTAGTTTCTCATTACACAATTAGTACACATAGTGTTTTGTGACATTGGTTGCCAACTCCATGGCCTGTCAACACTCTCCCCTTCTTGACCTTGGTTTCCCCATTACCAGCTTTCCTGTCCCCTCCTGCCTTCTTGTCCTTTCTCCTGGGCTGGTGTTCCCCTTTAGTCTCATTTTGTTTTATGGGCCTGTCTAATCTTTGGCTGAAGGGTGAACCTCAGGAGTGACTTCAGTACTGAGTTAAAAGGGTGTCCAGGGGCCATACTCTCAGGGTTTCTCCAGTCTCTGTCACACCGTAAGCCTGATCTGTTTTTTGTTTTTTTTTTGGTTAGTTAGAATTTTGTTCTACATTTTTCTCCAGCTCTGTCTGGGACTGTCTATTGTGATCCATGTCAGAGCAGTTGGTGTTGGTAGCAGGGCCCCATCTAGTCGTGCTGGACTCAGTCTGGTGGAGGCTGTGGTAGTTGTGGTCCACTAGTCGTTTGGACTAATCTTTCCCTTATGTCTTTGGTTTTCTTCATTCTCCCTTGCTCCAGACAGGGTGGGATCAGTGGAGTATCTTAGAGGCAGACCAGGTGAGGCTGTGTGTTAATGGAGCCTGCCCGTGGGGGTGGTGCAAATCCAGGGAGGCCGTGTGCCTGTGGCTCTCTAGCCAAGCAGTGTGGCACAGCCCGTTAAGAAGGGGATGGGATGGCACAGATGACTAGCTGGGCAGGAGAAAGGAAAGGAAGGGAGAGAAAGAGAAGAAATAAGAAAAGCCAAAAATAAGAAGAACCCATACTCCCTGTCCGCGTTCCTTAGTGGCTGTAGTCCAATATGGAGAATCCCTGCTGCGTTAGCTGGTAGGGGACCTCCACTTCCCAGCTCTCCTCACTGTCTGTTCTCTGTCAGTTTCTTATTGTATTCAGTGCTTGATTGAGTTCTTTATCCCTTCATTTGATATGTAGGGTTCCAGGATTGATGTTTATTCTGTTTCATTTAGTTTTTTTGGGTCTTTGCTGCAGAGGGATGGCTTCTGTCTGTACTGCCATGTTGGCCTGATGTCTTACTCTTTCTTACAGCATCCCCATCCACCCATTAATACAAGCAGAAAGCTGGAAATCATAGAAGTTATTCTTTATTTCTTCCTCTGGCTCATTCATCTCATTTATATTGAATCTTTCAACAAGTCTTACCAGTTTTACCTTCTAACTCTCCCTTGGATCTCTCTACTTCTTTCCATCTTGATCCAAGCTAGCATCATTTCTCCCTGATCCATTATGATAGTCTTCAAAATGGTCTCTATGCTTTCACTCTGGATCTGCTTCCATCCATTCTCCACACAACAGCTAAAGTGATTTTTCAAAATGCAAATCTTACCATGTTAGCCCTGCTTCCCCCAGCTAAAATTTTTTTCAGTGGCTTTCCACTTTCTTAGGATAAAAACAAAACTCTTATAAGATCCTGGTAAGTCCTCTATCTACCTTTCCAGAATCAACTCACACCATGGTCCTTCTTCTTTTACTGCTATGACCACATTGCTTTTACTTCTGTCCCTCATGTTTGTCAAGATCCCTCCTGCCACCGGGTCTTGAACTTGATATTCTCCCTGCCTGCATTGTACTTTCTTTTTTCTTTGCCTCATTAACTCCCTTATCCTTTAAATCTCTAAGTTATAACCATGTCTTTAAGGAAACCATCCTGACCTCCTAAATCCAATCCCACTGATTTACCCTTTCATAACATAAAGTACCACCTATTTTATAGCAATGTTAACCTTTATTGGTACATGGGATAAATGCCTGGTAGAACCATGAGGGCCCAAACCAAAAACCAAACCCACTGCCGTCGTGTCAATTCTGACTCATAGAAACCCCATAGGGTTTCCAAGGCTGTAAATCTCTACAAAAACAGACTGCTACATCTTTCTCCTGTGGAGCTGCTGGTGGTTTCGAACCATCGACCTTTTGGATAGCAACCAACCACTTTAACCACTGCACCACCAGGGCTCTTCATCATTAGGGCAGGGACTCTCTATTTTTGCTCACCACTGTCATCTCATACAGTGCCAGGCTCCAACCAGGCTGTAATGAGTGTTTGCTGAATGAATTAAGGAAATAATGAACTAGCTAACCAAACATTTCTGATAATGTGATGCCAATTCTAGAAACTCATTATGTTTTAAGAGAGGAAATTCACTTATTCAGAGGAGTCGGGAAAGCCGCATATTTTGGTAAGATCAGATGTAAACTTTACTGGTGTAGTTACATACTGCACTAGACACTGAAAATAAGACTTGTAGACTGCCGGTTTCATTTATGCAGTAACAAGCTGGATATATTCCACTGATACATAAGAAGTTTTTAGAATTTTTGAATCCAGATATGAAAATCAGCATCTATGCTCATATTCATCACTGAACACTGAGGTGATTGACCCGAAGCAGATTCAGTAAGTTCCATTTTAACCTAGTTACATATGATTCTATATTCTGTGATTTTTTTCCCCCACCAAATTATAACCAATCTTGGGTCTTCATGACATTTTCACTAAAAAAAGCAGAAACCCAGCTTCTAGTACCCAAACCTGAACCGTGCAATACCATGGTGGCATCTGACTAAACCTGGTATTTTCTGTTTTAAGTACATTTTATACTCAAGCAAAGGCCCCTGGGTGGTGAAAACCCTCTGCACTCAGCTGCTAATCGAATGGTTGGCAGTTTGAACCCATCCAGCAGTGCCATGAAAGAAAGGCCTGGTGATCTACTTCTGAAAAATCAGCCATTGAAAACCCTGTGGAGAACAATTCTACTCTGCAACTCGTGGGGTCGACAGTAGTTGGAATAGACTCAACGGCAACTAGTTACACCCAAACACAGTTCTTCTCTCACACTGTACAAGTAATTATTGGCTTGCTACAGACCAATAAGCAACATCATGATAAACAGATAAATTGAAGTTGTTAAGGATTTCGTTTTACTTGGATCCACAATCAATGCCCATGGAAGTAGCCGGCAAGAAATTAAACGACATATTACATTGGGCAAATCTGCCGCAAAAGAACTCTTTAAAGTTTTGGAGCCTCTGTTACCACATTCGGAAGCTAATCATATGTCTTACTGCATAGAGAGGCTGTGAGAACAATACGAAATATATGAATCACAATACCTGGCACAGACTTGGTCTACAGTTAAGTATTAATGTAATTTACAATTTTTATTGATAGTAAGAGATAGCTATCTCCTTACTACTCCTTCAGATCATCTGTATTCTCTCTAGTTAACCACAGACATCATTTTCTGGTCTATACAAGACATTCTAGGCTGCACATTTCTGGGCCTCATTTTGGAACCAGAGCCCATCAGTCATTCTCAGCCACTCTGAATCAGAACAGCTGACAGAATCTTCAGTGAGGTCATTATTTTTAGCTTTGAAACTGTTAGAAAATCTGCAGGGGATTTTCACGGCATTCAACAAATTAGCAAAGGTCATCAAAACAAATCCACTTACTGAATTCATTGGCTTGAAATCCTATCAAACCAGCACTGTCATATGAAATTAGAAAACTTTCTACTGACAATATTTCCATAAAAAGGTTCAAATTCAATTGAGTTTAGATTTAATTCATTGTTGCTGCATTTTAAAGCCACAAAAATTGACCCTACATCAACTTGTCTCCTATCTACAGCCCCTCTCCATGTGGTCATGGGATTTTTCCATAGTCTAGAATTTCCTGACTTCTCTCCCCTGCTTGTCTAAATTCAAGTCTCATTTTCTCTAATTCTTCTTCTCAGGTCTGTTTTGTTGTTGATCCAGAATGCTTTTTTTTTTTTTTTTTTTTTTAAAGTGGAGGGGAAATGGTGATTTTGACTTTGCTATGTAGCCCTGTACAATGGAGTTCTGGTATGATTTGATTGTTGTTGTTAGTTACTGTAGAGCTGACTCTGACTTACGGCAACCCTATTGACAACTGAACAAAACGTTGCCGATTCCGCACCATCTTCACAAGCATTGGTATGTTCGACTCCATTGGTGCACTGTGTATTTTGATTGCCTTCCAGCCTAGGGCGCTCATCTTCTAGCACTACATTGGACAATATTCTGATGTGATCTATAGGGTTTTCACTGGCTAATTTTTGAAAGAATATAGCTAGGCCTTTCTTGCTGGTCTGTTTTAGTCTAGAAGTTCCACTGAAACCTGTCCACCACAGGTGACCTTGCTGGTATTTAAAAAACTGATGGCATAGCTTCCAGCATCATAGTACGACACAGACCACAAGATTGGAGAATCATTCAACAACATCATTTTGGATCTAATTGCTTTACTGACATACAGCTGGTGGATGATTCCATTAGGCTTCTACATTTTCACAGATACCCTTAAGTATACTCACCTGTCCGTGGTTCTTGGTTGATTATCAAAGCTTGTGGAACAGACATCATTCAGTATGACAGATCATCCATATCACAGGATCTTGCCAGATATTACAATGTTGAGCTCCTTGCTGTCTCATCTTTATCAAAAATCTGGTTGCTATAAATAATGTTTTGGAAGGAACACTTGAGGGTGGGTATTTGATCCATTTCTCTGCCTACTCTGAATGATGCCTTGGAATCAAGCCAGACCACAAGATTGGTGAATCCTTCAACAATATCATTTTGGATCTAAGTGCTTTGCTGATTTGTACTTTGGCATTATGCCAATGAACCATATTGATGGATTGTCTAAGAAAGAACTGGATGAAACTCAGGGCCCTCTTTCTGAATACCAGCTGAGGAAATATCTCTCCAACCTCGTCAGCAAAAGCTTCACATATTCTGAATATTAAATTAGGTTTTCATTTATGAACAATTTGAATCTTATAAATTGTTTATGTTTTCTTTCATTTGGCCATTAGAACACTTAGTCATAAATCTGGGGTCCATTTATTTCAACTGTATGGTTCACCTCTAGTAAGAGATGTGGCTTTATTATTTTTCTAACCATAGTTTTTCTTTGCCTTGGGCACCTCAGTTGCTTACTTTAGTTCTTTTGCATTGAAAGTATTTTTGTGAAGTGCCTCACGTCTTTTGTAGAATGAGGCAGAAATTAAAAATAAATTCTTGATCTATTTCTTCAGTGAATTACAGCAATTATAGCTCACACAACACTATTTAGCAATTATTTCCTCCCTTGTGTTCTTCTTTAATTGTTTTATGCCTCTACAACGAGATTTAAGCTACAGAACATTCTTAAAGCTTTCCCGTATCGCCCACATACTGGTAGCATAGCATGTGTTCACTGCATCTTTAAATCAGACTTCTGCACACAATTCTGTTTATAACTGACTAGCTGTGTGACTTTTACCTAAAAGTCATTGAACCTTGCAGGATTTCACTCTCCTCACCTCTATGTGACGAGTTGGCCTAAGTAATCTGCTGTGTTCTTTCTGGTTCTAACATTCTGTCAAAAGTGCTTGTGTCCCTATAAGGATTTTTGTCAGACATAGATATTTTAGGACAGACACAACTTAATAAACTATTCACAGATATGGATGTGACCAGGTGGCTTATTTATTGCAGGGGATGCTCATGAAAGAAAGGCTCTGTCCAAGGGAGACTTGTTCATTTTTCCATTAAAAAAAGAAGAGGACTCTTTCAGGTACTTTGGTTTAGAATTTAAGTTGGAAGAACAATTACAAGTAGGCAATAAAAATGATTTAGAAGTCCAGGGCTTTTAATTCTACAATTTCACATATAGCAAGTACTGATTTCAGTTCTTTTAGTACAAAAGAGGCAGCAGGGTACTGTGGAAGGAGCTCTAGGTTGAGAGTTAGAGACCTAGTTTCTATTCCTACATTGGCCGTTAACTAGTCAATTTAAATTTATTGCCCTTCTCTGTGTCTCAATTTTTCCATTAATGAAAAGAGGATAATGATCTGCCCGTAACCGATAGATGTTTTGTGAGGGCCCAACAAGACAATGTAAGAGAACACCTTTCATTAAGTACAACACGCCATACAGATGTTGTGGGTTATTTTGATAATTTCCTGAGAGCAAAGACGTTGGTATCGGACCAAAACAATGAATCAATAAATGACATTTAAAGATTCAGTGGGTATTTTGGATTGTTTTCATGGCTGAACTGGATGATTTTGCAAAGTTGGTCATTAAGATGGCTGAAGCAGTAGACCACTGATATTCCCCAAACTTGTGAATGACGAAACAGTGCGACTGATAGTCAATAAAAGAACTCCCAGAGCACTGAAGCATTTCTACTACCCCTGAAGGTAAACGTTGTGGTGATTGTGTGCACATACCCCATGAGGCATAGCCCAGTGTGGCCTGTCAATATGAAGGGTGGTGGCTGAGAGAGAACATAACACTATAGGGACTGTGACAAAGGCTGAGACTCCATGGGACAATAGTGAGAAATGCTGCAGCTTTAGTATTGGACGGTTCGCAAACCACTTCAGACCACACAGGTCGAGGAGTAAACTGTCGCAATCACATTTTATCTTGAGGAAAATAGGGCAGGAATACCCATATAAGCTCGCCAAACCACGAAGATAACCTCTAGTTCTACATACTCACTGGCAATGAAAGCATCCTGAAATTATTGAGTAAACATGGTTAGGATTTCATATATGTGGCTTACTCATTGCAAAGCGGCAAGGCAGGGCTATAGGCTACAATAAGGGAAGAAAAGAGTCAGCAGTTTAAATTTATTGGGATGTCTTAGTAGTACTGAGTCGATCTTTCAATACCTCAGTGCCTGGTTTTCATGTCTATAAAATGTAGCAATCACTCTGGCTTATCTTTCCTTGAGTAGTGTTAAAATTACTGACTTTTCATGACTTCCCCATCGAAAACAGTGTGCGTGTGTACCTGAACACACACACCATACACACACACGTCTCCATTCCTATAACCTGCTTTTCTTTCCTTCATTGCACTTGTCACAGAATATCATGCTTAGGCATTATATTGCATATTAGTGACTTTGCTTTAATTATTGCCTGTCCCTTTATACTAGATTGTAAGGAAAATTATGGCAGAGACTATTTTGTTCACTGCTGTACACCTAACGTCTAGAACAATTCACGGCACATGGTAAGAACTACAGAAAATTTGTGAGTGAATAAATAAAGTTGTGAGCATAGAAATTATTAACCAAGATGCTTTTGACATTCTACTTGATTCTCTAAACTATTAGTTAGGTAGTGGAATCTTAAACCTACAAAGGGAAAATTTCTGGAAATGTACCAAAAGATGAGATTCTCCCTACCCCTCTCCATTTTCCTCCCTTAGGGAAATAGAGGATTTATCTACAATTGTGCAGGGACCACAGTTGTTCAAATGCAACACATAATGAAGATTGCCTCCCTGGGAATTAGAGAGAAGGACTGTGGGCCAAACTCCTTGTCACATTGCTTCCCTGTCTGTCAAGCAGTGCATGCAAACATCTATATGGTGCATCAGAGAAGAACACACAAAAAAATGTCGGAAAATGGTCTGCTTAGCAGTGAGATGCACAGGAAAAATGCTGAAACCAGTAGCTGTACTTAGGTTGCCAATGACAGGGAGAGATACATGGCCCCATAGTCTTTCCTAGTGATCTCATATTAACCCAACAGGAGTTGAGTCCCTGGTTTGTGAACCTGAAAAAAGTACATTGGAATTTAATGCTAAGTTAAAACATTAACAGAATGTTTCTCTAGTTGTTTGTCCATGATCTAATTTCTAACACTTTAAACTCTCGAGAATGGTATTCATGCATCTGTGAAACTGCTTCTTTAGGAATGTAGCCACTGGGCACTATGATGTAGCCATCTTGTCATCCCCAGAAGTACTGGCAGTGCTGGGAATGCTATGTGCATGATAAACACTTGCAGGATGAAACAATCAGAAACTTTTGGGAACCTAGAAATAGACAAAAGTAGCCAAGAAAAGTGAGACAAGTAGTGGCTCCTGGCACCCATCTGCTCAAGAGCAGAGGAAAAGAGGACTTTGATTGGTTGGTGATGTACAGAAAGAGCAGCTCTTTAGGTGAAATCCAAGATGAGGGAAAAAGTAGGTTGGTAATGAAAAAGGAAGAGTGGTGATGACATTGACAGCAGATGCAGCAGCAGCAATCAGGGTGATGACAAGTGTGACAAAACTGAAGAGAAGGAGCACTTACAACTGATACAGAAGCTGGAGCAGTTGAGAATTCTGGGGGAGCAAAGAGCTGATTGCACTTCGGTAATAGTTGGACTATTTATTGAGCAGTTGAAACGTGCTAAGCACTGTATCAGTCCCTTTACATGTTGTTTCAGTGAAACCCCATAAGGCTCAGAACATCCTCTATTCAGTCTCCATATCTCAGCCCTCCGTAATCCCCCAAGCCCTTCCCCTGTGCTTATGATGGACTGGAACACACAGTCCGTCATAAGCAAAATTCCCTCTGTTCTCAATGCCCTCATCCTCACTACTTGCTCTCCTTAAAACCCCAGTCTCCTCTGTGCATACAAATTCCCAAACCACCTTCTCAAGTCCTGGCTTCTTTCTCTCCTACGCCTCTGATACCGGGCTTGGGAGTTCCTTAAGTGCCCTCCTTGCTCCTCCTTGCCCCTTCTAGATCACTCTCCCGCTTTCTTTCTAAAAAAAAATTCCTAACTTTGAATCTTATGTCCTCTTATTGCTGCTGTTATCTACCACCCCAAGGTTCAGGTTAATTCTTCTCCCTTCTCTACGTGTTTAGCTTGTGGCTCACCTTCATGCTGCTGTCTTATTTGTCATTTCAGTGTACATGTAGACAATTTTTCTATTCCTCAGACTCTAAATTCCCTGACCTCCTTTCCTGCAATGACCATTTCCTCTGTTTTACCTTGTCACTCACTCCCTTTTTATTACCAATAACTGAAAACACCTTCATATTATCAATTTCATACTTCTTTTTCTCTGACCACCAGCTCTTACCTGTCCATTTAATTCTCTCTAGTACCCCGACTCCAACAACCCCTTACCCCATCGGACCCTGTGGTCCATTAATTCAACCACTTTCTGACTGTCCCCTCATCTCCCTCAAATCCTTAACTTCTTCTTGGCCTAGATTAAATTTCGTGGTAAATCATTATAATCTCTCTCTGTGTACACCCTCATGTTCTTTGTTCCTACTCCTCTTCATGGCACCTGCATGGAAAAAAACTCCAAACCTGGTTAAATCTAGCATTCTGCTTTATCCAAAGCTGAACTTATGCAGCTAAACATGGCTGGAGGGAAACAGAAACATGCTAAATGGTCCCACTTAATATCCTCAATGCTGTGTGTGAACATACCACATGCTCAGCCCATTCCCTCTTCTGCTTTCCTAGGTGATTATTTCATAGCTTCTCCTCTCTCCTCAGCCCCCAATACCTCCTCTCCCATCCTCACTCTCAGACGATTTTCATTTCTTCTTGCTTCATGGAGAAAATTGAATAAATTAGAGGAAAATTTTCACAAGATCTCACCATCACATCTACCCACTTAACCAGCATTTGTAGCCATTTACTCTGTCTTCCGAGCTCTTATCTTGTACCAGCCCTTCCACTTATTACCTAATCTCATCTCCTCTGACCCATTCAATGGCATTTCTCTACCTTTTTATCATGAATTTCCCCCTCTCTATTGGATTATTACTACCAGCATGCAGACATGCTGTTATTGCTTCCATCTTAAAACAAAGAAACAAAAGAATTCTCTTGATCTCACATTCTCTTCTATCACCCAATTTTTCTTATCCCTTCATGGTAAAATTAATTGAAAAAGTTTACTCTACTTCCTCTATTCACTTTCTTGGCTCCCATTCTCTCTTATATCTACTCCATTTAGGCTTTCACTCCCAGCACCTTGCGTAGCTAAACCCAATTGCCAGTTCTCAGTTCTTACTTAACCTGCTCTATCAAGTGCATTTGCCCCTGCTGATCACCCCTTTTCCTGCAACACTTTTTTGTCTTGTCTTACAGGATACTCTTCTCTCTTGGGTTTCTTCTCACTTCACTGGTCACCCCTTCTCAGTCCTCTTTGTGGATTTGGCTTTGCCATTTACTAGCTATGTGACCATGGACAAATTAGACAACCCCTCTGGTTCTCAGTTCCCTCAATGGCAAAATGGGAGCAATAATGGTACCTACTGATAGATCCATTGTTGAGATTAAATGAATTATTACATATAATGTACCGGCGCATAGTAATTGCCATACTGTGTTTTCTATTATCTCCCCAGCCTCTTAACATTGATTTGGTCAAAACTTAGTCCTTGAACTTCTTCTATATCTACACTAATTATCTTGGGGATGTCATCCAGATTTATGGGTTTAAATATATCTATAAGTTCAAGATCTGCAAATTTATATTTCCAGGTAGGACCTCTCTCCTGAACCCTAAGCTTGTGCTTTCACCTGTAAACACGTCATAACTTAGATGCCTAATGTTGTGGTTGGGTGCCATCGAGTCAACTTCAACTCATAGCGACCCCTTGTGACAGAGTAGAGCTGACCCATAGGATTTTTTTGGCTGTAATCTTTACGGAAGCAGATGGCCAGATCTTTCTCCCACAGAGCCACTGGATGAGTTCACACCACTAACCTTTCGGTTAGCAGCTGGGGACTTAACCATTGCACCACCAGGGATCTTTAGATGTCTAATAGTCAACACAAATTTAAAATGCCCAGAAACTGATCTGGGAAGCTTTTCTGAACTCAGTTGATGATAAGTCCATTCTTTTAGTTTCTCAGAGGTTAGAGTTAGAGTATACCAGTCTACTTGTAAGTATGGATCTTGAATGTCTAAAAGAGAACCTACCACAATGTGATTTCATTTGGGCTAATGCATAAGTCTCAGGGCCCTGTGTCATCTTTGTTATATTTGAGCCTTCTGCTTTTATGCTTCCAGACATATTCACATGTAGCTTGCCTTGGCCCACTCTTGGCTCTGCCATTTCTCAGAATCTAAATATTAGCATCTCAAGCATGCTATCTGAAACATCCTATCCTAGTCTGCTCTTGCTTTAGCCGTTTCTACTTATATCCTAACACTTCTAGTCACACGGTGACCTTGTCTTATTACTCAGCTCAAAATGGAACAAAAGATAAAAATTTTATTTTTTTTAGGCACGAAATCCTGTTCAAAGTAAAACTTTAAGAAGAGTAATGTTATGAGCTGGTATCACAGTAGCAGAAGAATACTCTCCTTCTTAAACCTCATGTAACCTAGGAGGAACATATAGTTTTATAATGACTGAACATTTTGGTCAGAAAATTGTGAAACTATAGCAGAGTCAGGCTTCGTCCTTTGATTATCCCATTAAAGGTTTGAAGTAAATAATGAGGAAGACAATGGGGACAGCATCATTTTGCATTTCTTGGGGGAGGCACTTCCAAATACTTCCAATCTAAAATCACATGACAATTATGTAAGATACTCTCCTCCCAAAAGGAAGATGTAATGTTCTGGCATATATGACATGTACAAATTCAAAGCAGAGGAGATAAAGGAGAAAAATGGCAGCAACAGTGAAAACAGAACAGGAAGTATAGAAAACCCTTATAATTCAATAACTGGATACTGAGTGAATTTAGGCGACTACTGACAGCCCCATCACCACTGCAGTCAGGATGGAGGAAAGTAACATGGAGGCAGAACAGTAAGTATAGAAAACCCTTATAATTCAATAACTGGATACTGAGTGAATTTAGGTGACTTCTGAGAACCCCATCACCACTGCAGTCAGGATGGATGAAAGTAACATGGAGGCAGACACCGGGATCTGGATCATGGCTGAGACTTTGAAGCTAACAATTCATGATAGAGATACTACTGACTCATAATGAGGAGATGAGGTTCCTGGGTGGCACGAGCTGTTTGTGACCAGCTAGTAGCCTAAAGCTGGCAGTTCAAACCCACCCAGTGACGTGGAAGAAAGCCCAGGTGATCTGCTTCTATAAATATGACAGCTAGAAAACGCTAAGCAGCAATTCTGATAAGAGTCACCATGAGTCAGAAACAGCTAGACAGCAATGGGTTTGGTTGTTTGGTTTTAGTGAGGAGCCCAGTTTAGATAAAAATGACAACTATACCGGGAAAACACATATGCCCTCAGTTGTGCCCGAATTGACTAGAGATGGATAATTCTTCTGGTGACACGTTAATTACATAGAAAAGGGCCTTCATGACTCTGCCAGGAAGACACTTATAAAAAATTGGCTCTTTAGGTCACTGTGACGATCAGAATAAAACTCTCTTACATCTATCTGCCTTTGCAGCTTGAGCTTCAGCACATCATGAGAAATATTCAAAGTTATGAGCCTGAATCATCAAGAAAAAAAACAACAAATCCCTTTGCTGTCAAGTCAATTCCAACTCATAGCGATCCTATAGGACAGAGTAGAACTTCCCTGTAGGGTTTCCAAGGCTATAATCTTTATGGAGGAGTCCTTGTGGCACAGTGGTTAAGTGTTTGGCTGCCAACCAAAAGGTTGGCACTTTGAATCCACCATCCACTCCTTGGAAACCCTACGGGGAGTTCTATTCTGTCCTATAGGGTTGCTATGAGTCGGAATCAACTCGACAGCAATGGGTTTGTTTTTGTTTGTTTGTTTTTTAATCTTTATGGAAGCAACTGCCACATTTTTCCCCCGCAGAGCTGCTGGTAGGTTTGAACCACTAACCTTTTGGTTAGCAACCAAGAGCTTAACCATTGCGACACCAGGGCTTGACTCATCAAGAAAGGATACATAATTTTCAGAGTTCTCTATTGAGAAAGATTCACGTCAAGAACAGTTAAAGTCTGGAAAACTTATGCTCTTTACAATGACTCATTAAATCCCAGTCTAGATAGCTGAAGTGCAATGATATACACGTTCTACTAAAAACCTCTAGTTTGTGAACAGACAGCCAGGTAGAATCAAAATCAAATGTTTTTATTATTTTTTTCTTTCTTAAAATTAAGTGCTATCTAAACACACACACACACACAAAATACCCAAATGTTGTCTTTAATGTGGGCTTGTGAGTGCTAATCACATGCTACATTTCTGGATATCCTCCATATATATTTGTAAATTAGCCAGGAATGATACACCCTCAGAACACTTAACAAAATCTGAACTGCCCAGATTGAAGTGTTTAGGAGTTACTCAACTCATCTGAAAATGTCTTTTCTGCCTTAACTAACTTACAACTCAAATTCTCTTGAATCAATTGCTGAGCAACTAGTGTGACAAATGCTTTTAGCTAATTATTTAAATCTCAGTAGGAGCCAAATAGAGAAGGTAGATTGAACAGCACAGGTGAAACAGGTTTTTTTACTTGCTTCAGTATCTTGCTACTCGAAGTGCAGTCCATGGACCAGCAACATTGGCATCACCTGGGCACTTGTTAGAAATGCAGACTCTCAGGCCCCAGGCTAGGCCCACTGAACCAGAATCTGCATTTCAGCAAATCCCCATATGCTCATTAATGCTTGACAGACACTGCAGGGAGCACATCTAACAAGTGATGGGTTTCTGCTCTGACAGTTCCTGAGGTGAGAGCAGGCAATCCTTCTGCTCTAGTCAGTGAGGTTTTTTTTTTTTTTTTTTTGGTCTGAAATGTTGTTGTTGTTAGCAGCCATTGAGTTGGCTGTTGAGTCAGCCTGAAACTCATGGTGACCCTATGCACAACTTCATGCTGCCCAGTCTTATGCCACCCATCCCTATGATCAGTTGCAGATGGGGTTATTGTGATCCATAGGGTTTTTGTTGCCTGATTTTTGGAAGTAGGTCATCAGGATAAACTTCCTAGTTCATCTTAGTCCGGAAGCTCTGCTGCGACTTGTTTAGCACCTTAGCAACACACAAGTCTCCACTGACATGAGGTGCATGGGCTGGGAATCAAACCTGGGTATCCGTCGTGGAGGGCAAGAATTCTACCACTGATCACTACTGCCTCATATTCTAGGTAGTGGGAAGGCAACCAATGTGGAATCAACGTGGTCATCTAGTGGGAGCTCTGTGAGATAGTTTCTCTTTTACACAATCAAATGAATACCGTCAGTGCCCATGGGAGAGGATGTGGGGGGATGAAGCTGAACACGGAAATTTTTATTACATTATTATTTTTTTATGGTTGAAAGGAATAAGCTGTATTTGATTTTGGTATAATAATGTCTGTTACTGGGTATTCATTCAAGTGTAAATTTTAAGCAGTCTTTTTCTTTTTTTTTTTTGACACAAGATAGAGTATGTCATTAAAGTGGTTGATGCCCACACTTCTCTTCCCCAAGTAGATAACTCCGTTTCCCACAATGTCATTATACAAATTAATGTTTCATTGATTCCATATGAATATATGTGGTATATATATATATTGGGGTCTTTTAAATAGGATAGCATCCTGTAACAACTTGACTTATCAATACATGGATTTGAACATTTGATGAAAGTACTAAACTCCAGTTTAAGGCAGAGGCCATTGTTCTATCTATTTATTTATTTCAAGGCATACACTTTTTTGCAGGGGGGGAAGAGCCTCTGCAGATGAGATAAAGGAAAGAATAGTTTAAAAGTTTTTCCTGTGATCATTTCAATGATTTCTTTCTTTGAAAATCATGCTATTTTCTGTTTTTTGCTGTACTTTCTTCTCTCATTTCTTTCTATTCTTCTTCTCATATAGAGAACTGGGTCTAATAGAAGAGGAGGTTAAAGAAGAAGAGAGGAGCAAAAAATCAAAGCATGATAGCTTTAGAGCTAGCAGACTTGGCTGTATATTAAAATCACCTGGGGAGCTATTTAAAAAAAAAAAAAAAATCTTATGCCAGGACCCACTTTCCACAAATTCAGACTCTAATATAATGGCTAAATTCACTGGTCTGGGGTGGGGCCATGGTATCAATACATTTTAGGGGCTCCTTTTTAAAATCTTTGGTCTTAAAGATAAGTACAAAGTAATCGGAATGTTTTATATATATTTTCATATAGTTCCTATGTCCTACACGTGGATGCAGTTCATAGGAATATCGAAGTCGAGATCCCTCATGAGAATGCACTCATTTCCAAGATTATAGATGTTCATGCATCTCAATCATGGGTAATGAATGGGCTTTGAAACTATAGTTCATTGCAGTGTCAGTCAGCACCCAGCACTGAACTAAAATGGACTGGGGAATAATATATGTCACCATTTAGAAGAGAAAGGATTTCTGACCATCATGTGATCTGTTGCATTTATAGAAGTGATTTGACAAAATAATGGTTATTTGTAAATTATATCAGTATTCAGTTTAACTGACAAGAATGCCAGAAAGCAAATGCCCACTTATGAACTGAATTGGTAGATAGAAGGACCAGTTAGAATCTGCTATATCTCAGATGTTGCTTTATGACCAGATAGAGAACACCCACAAGCCATTGAGCTCATACATGGTGGGCAGATAGAGAAAAGAGTTTGGTGAGGACAGTTTAGAGAACTAACTTTCTTACAGACTATGTAAGGGCTAAATCTTAGACTTTCAAGTCAGATCGCCTGAGTTCAAAACCCATGTGAATCACTCTAGTTACGTGACCTGAGGCAAGCTGGTTACCTGGAAGCTGTGATTTCTATCGTAAAATAGGGGAGACCAATAGGGTTGTGATGAGAATTCAGTGGGAAATCTTTGTAAAGTACCTGGCCCATAGTACATAATAAACAAATATTAAGTATCATTATCTGTCAGTTTGTAGTACTGTGGTGGCTTGTGCTGCTGTGATACTATAAGCTTTGCCACTGGTATTTCCAATGCCAGTAAGGTCACCCTTGGTGGACAGGTTTCAGTGGAGCTTCCAGACTAAGACAGACTAGGAAGAAGCACCTGGCAGTCTATTTCTGAAAAAACTGGCCAGTGAAAAAAATTATAAATAGCAGCAGAACATTGTCACCACTCAGGTTAGAAGGCACTCAAAATAAGACTGCAGAAGAGCTGCTTCCTCAGAGTAGAGTCGACCTTAATACTGTGGATGGAATCAAGCTTTCAGGACCCTCATTTTCTGATATGGCATGATAAAAATGAGAAGAAACAGATGCAAATATTCATTAATAATTGGAACATGGAATGTATGAACTATGAATCTAGGAAAATTGGGAGTCGTCCAAAATGAAATGGAACACGTAAACATCAATATCCTAGGCATTAGTGAGCTGAAATGGACTGGTATTGGCCATTTTGAATCGGACAATCATATGGTCTACTATGCTGACAATGACAAATCAAAGAGGAATGGCTTCACGTTCATTGTCAAAATGAACATCTCAAGATCTATACTGGAGTACAATGCTGTCAGTGATAGGATAATATCCATACTCCTACAAGGAAGACCAGTTAATACAACTGTTATTTAAATTTATGTACCAACCACTAAGGCCAAAGATGAAGAAACTGAAGATTTTTACCAACTTCTGCAGTCTAAAATTGATCAAACATAATCAAGACTTGTTGATAATTACTGGCAATGGGAATGTGAAAGTTGGAAAAAAAGAAGGAGGGTTGGTAGTTGGAAAATATAGCCTTGGTAATAGAAATGATGCCAGAGATCACATGATGGAATTTTGCAAGACCAACGATTTCTTCACTGCAAATATCTTTTTTCAATAACATAAACTACAACTGTACACGTGGACCTCACCAGATAGAATATACAAGAATCCAATCGACTACCTCTTTGGAAAGAGATGATGGAAAAACTCAATATCATCAGTTAGAACAAGACCAGGGGCCAACTGTGGAACAGATCATCAATTGCACATACGCAAGTCCAAGTTGAAGTTGAAGACAATTAGAACAAATCCACGAGAGCCAAAGTATGGCCTTGAGTATATAGCACCTGAATTTAGAGACCATCTCAAGAATAGATTTGACTCATTGAACACTAATGACTGAAGACCAGATGAGTTATGGAATGACACCAAGGACATTATACATGAAGAAAGACAGGAAAGAAAGAAATGATCAAAATGGTTGTCAGAAGAAACTTTGAAAGTTGCTCTTGAAGGTAGAGTAGCTAAAGTGAAAGGAAGAAATGATGAAGTAAAAGATCTGAACAGAAGATTTTAAATTTCAAAGGGCAGCTGTAGAAGACAAAGTATTACATATAATGACATGCAAAGACCTGGAATTGGAAAACCAAAGGGAAAAACACGCTTGGCTTTTCTCAAGTTGAAAGAACTGAAGAAAAAGTTCAAGCCTCAAGTTGCAATATTGAAGGCTTCTATGTGGAAAATATTAAACAATGCAGGAAGCATCAAAAGAAGATGGAAGGAATACACAGAGTCACTGTACCAAAAACAACTGCCCGACTTTCAACCACTTTAGGAGGTAGCATATGATTAAGAGCTGATGGTACTGAAGGAAGAAGTCTAAGGTGCACTGAAGGCACTGGTGAAAAACAAGGCTCTAGGAATTGACAAAATACCAATTGAGATCTTTCAACAAATGGATGCAGCACTGGAAGTGCTCACTCATCTATGCAAGAAATTTGGAGGACATCTATCTGGTCAATCTACTGGAAGAGATCCATATTTGTACTCATTCCAAAGAGAGGTGATCCAACTGAATGCGGAAATTATCAAACAATATCATTAATATCACATGCAAGTAGAATTTTCCTGAAGACCATCCAAAAGCAGTTGCAGCAGTACATTGATATGAAACTTTGAGAAATTCAAGCCAGATTCAGAAGAGGACGTGGAACAAGAGATATCATTGCTGATGTCAGATGGATCATGGCTGAAAGCAGAGAATACCAGAAAGATGTTTACCTGTGTTTTATTGACTATGAAAGGTATTCAACTGTATGGATCATAACAAATTATGGATAACATTGCAAAGAATGGGAATTCCGGAACACTTAATTGTGCTCATGAGGAACCTGTTCTTAGGCCCAGAGGCAGTTGTTCAAAAGGAACAAGGGAATACTGCGTGGTTTAAAGTCAAGAAAGGTATGCATCAGGGTTGTATCCTTTCACCATACCTATTCAGTCTGTATGCTGAGCAAATAATCTGAGAAGCTGGACTATATGAAGAAGAATGTGGCAATCGGATTGGAAGAAAACTCATTAACAACTTGCAATATGCAGATGACACAACTTTGTTTGCTGAAAGTGAAGAGAACTTGAAGAATTTACTGAAGAAGATCAAAGACCACAGCCTGCAGTATGAATTACGCCTCAGCATAAAGAAAACAAACGTTCTCACAATTGGAACAAAAAGCAACATCGTGATAAATGGAGAAAAGATTGTAGTTGTAAGGGATTTCATTTTACTTGGATCCACAATCAATGCCCATGGAAGCTGCAGTCAAGAAATCAGTGATGCATTGCATTGGGCAAATCTGGTGCAAAAGAACTGTTTAAAGTGTTAAAAATCAAAGATGTAACTTTAAGGACTAAGATGGGCCTAACTCAAGCCATGGTGTTTTCAGTTGTCTCACATGCATATGAGAGCTGGATAATGAATAAGGAAGACTGAAGAAGAATTCATGCTATTGAATTACGGTGTTGGCAAAGAATATTGAATATACCATGGACTGCCAGAAGAACAAACAAATCTGACTTGGAAGAAGTAAAACCAGAATGCTCCTTAGAAGCAAGGATGATGAGACTTCTCACATATTTTGGACATGTTATTAGAAGGGACCAATCCCTGGAGAAGGACATCATTCTCGGTAAAGTAGAGTGTCAGTGAAAAAGAGGAAGACCCTCAAGGAGATGGATTGACACAGTGGCTGCAACAATGGGCTCAAGCATAACAACGACTATGCAGTTGGGACAGGACCTGGTAGTGTTTTGTTCTGTTGTACATAGGGTGGTAATGAGTAGGAACTAACTGGATGGCACCTAACAACAACAACTTAACAACAATATTATTATCAAGTCTGGACCTCAAATGAACCAAAAATCCTCAGTTTTGCAAAAATTTCCTGCTCTAGAAGATCAAATTTCCATTATAAAATGTCTTTAAATGTTTGGTTTATACCTAAAACCTTTAGGAAAAAAAAAAAAAGAACTTTATTTTGCACTTCCTCTTAGGAAGCTGCTAGCAAAATGGCCATCCAACAGAACACTGAGAAAAGAAGCACTTTCCGAAAACTAATCTGTAGATCAGAGATATCCACATGAATCTAGACAGCCATTACAAACACATGGCAAATAAACTTGACCTGTCTATAGGGTAGAAGTGAACACCTATAAGGCTAACTTGATAGTAAAGCTTCCCCACTTATCTGTCAGTTTGCTCTACTGTGGTGGCCTGCAAATTGCTATGATGCTGAAAGCTATGCCACTAGTATTTCAAATACCAGCAGGGTCACGCATGATGGACAGGTGTCAGTGGATCTTCCAGATGAAGACAATCTAGGAAGAAGGGTCTGGCAGTCTGCTTCCAAAAATTAGCCAATAAAAATCCTGTAGATCATAACAGAACATTGTCTGACTGGGTTGCTTTGGACATGTCATCTGGAGGGATCCATCGCTGGAGGAAGACATCATGTTTGGTGAGATACAGCCAACAAGGGTGATGGAGACCATCAGTGAGATGGATTGGCATAGTAGCTGCAACAATGGACCCAAACATAGCCGGGATCATGAGGATGAAGCAACACTCTGTTTTGCTGTACGTAGGGTTACTATGAGTTGGAGTCGACTCCAGCTCTTTCAGTTAAAGCGCTTAGCTGCTAACTGAAAAGTTGGCCATTCGAACTCACCAGGCGCTCCTCAGAAGAAAGATGTGGCAGTCTGATTCCATAAAGATAACAGCTTTGCAAACCATATGGGCAGTTCTATTCTGTCCTATAGGGTCACTATGAGTGGGAATCAACTTGATGGCAGTGTGTTTGGGTTTTTTTTTTTTTTTTTTCCGGTATAGTCAAGTTGATTGCAAAACTGATTTTCATAAAAAACTACTCCATTTCCCCACAGGCTTTTATTTTATAACTTTAAAGATCAGAGACTTTTCAGAGAGTACTTCTTCACAGTTTGAAAGAAGCAGCCTGGAAAAAGGAATACATTAATTCAGAAAATATTTTTTTCCTCCCTACACTCACCTCTTTGCTCATCAAAAAAGATACAGGCACTAAAATTCATTAACATTTCTAAGAACATAAATGTGAAATATTCATTTTCATCAAGTAGTCTACTGAATATGGCAAAATCAAATTTATCTAAGGAGATATCCAATGCTGCTAATTTCCTTGACAATGGGGATACAAAGCAAGGGAAGTCATGAATCATTCATGAAGTTCAATTTACTTCTGTTATTTTTGGTGTTTAGCATTCGTGAATAGAAAGTGTTCAGTGCGTTGTAGATGCTATTTTTAAATTATTCCAGATCAGAAATAATGATTTGGCAGGCAGCAATAAAGTAAGAATGGTTCAAAAGCTTTTGCTTGTAATTGTCCTACATTTCACATTCATCTCGTATTTATATGTTCATGTGTTCATGACACTTTTTCTATATTCTAATTTCCTTTGTAAATCAGAATCACTTTAAAGTCAATATTGTGGGAAAGCCCATAAAGTAATCTACTGGCGATGTAATGAAACTGAATACTCCCAGAGTTCTAGATATTAGGGCTGAAAGAGATCTTGAAGGTCATGTCATTCAACTGGTCTCTCAATGAGTAATGTCTTCTATATTATTCCTGGTAGGTGGCCATTTTACTTTAGTTGAAGTGCCTTCATAGAAAGGGAAGTTCTTAAAAGGACTTATATCACGAATAAACACCTCTGCTTAAATTCTAAATCTGTCTTCTGCAACTTTTGCGCACCTGTCTGCTTGGTTGCTGCTGTATCACCAGGCATTACTTAGCACACAGAGCATTTGGATGCATATAGAGGTCACTGAAAATAGTATGGCTTTGTTCAGGTGCACCTTAGTCCTCAAAGTGACATCTTTGCTTTTTAACACTTTAAAGGGGTCTTTTTGCAGCAGATATGCCCAATTCAATACATCGTTTGATTTCTTTACTGCTGCTTCCAGGGGCGTTGATTGAATCCAAGTGAAATAAAATCCTTGACAACTTCAACCATTTCTCTGTTTACCATGATGTTGCTTATTGGTCCAGTTGTGAGGGTTTTTTTTTAATTGTACTTTAGGTGAAGGTTTATAGAACAAACTAGCTTCTCATTAAACATTTAGTACATATATTGTTTTATGACAGTGGTTAACAACCCCACAACATGTCAACACTCTCCCTTTTCAACCTTGGGTTCCCTATTACCAGCTTTCCTGTCTCCTCCTGCCTTCTAGTCCTTGCCCCTGGGCTGTTGTGCCCCTGTAGCCTCGTTTTGTTTTATGGGTCTGTCTAATCTTTGGCTGAAGGCTGAACTTCAGGAGTGACTTCATTACTGAGCGAAAAGGGTGTCCAGGGACCATACTCTTGGGGTTTCTCCAGTCTCTGTCAGGCCAGTAAGTCTGATCTTTTTCTGTGAGTTGCAAATTTATTCTACATTTTTCTTTAGCTCTGTCCGGGATCCTCTATTGTGATCCTGTCAGAACAGTCAGTGGTGGTAACCAGGTACCATCTATTTGTTCTGGGCTCAGTCTGGGGGAGGTTGTGGTCCACTAGTCCTTTGGACTAATCTTTCCCTTCTATCTTTAGTTTTCTTCATTTTCACTTGCTCCCGAAGGGGTGAGACCAGTGGAGTATCTTAGATGGCTGCTCACAGGCGTTTAAGACCACAGATGCTTCTCACCAAAGTAGAATGTAGAACATTTTCTTTATAAACTATGTTATGCCAATTGAGCTAGATGTTCCCCGAGATCACAGTCCCAACAGCCCTCACCCCAGCAATTTAGTCCCTCAAGGAGTTTGGATGTGTCTATGGAGCTTTCATGATCTTGTCTTATACAAGTTGTGTTGGATTCCCCAGTATTGTGTACTGTCTTACCATTCACCAAAGTTACCACTTATCTATTGTCTATTTAGTGTTTTTCCATCCCCACCCCTCACCTCACTTGTAACCATCAAAGATGGTTTCTTTTTTTGTGTAAACTGCTTCATGAGTTTTTACAGTAGTGGTCTCATACAATATTTGTCCTTTTGTGATTGACTTATTTCACTCAGCATAATGCCTTCCAGATTCATCCATGTTATAAGATGCTTCCCAGATTCATCATTGTTCTTTAACTTTCTGTAATACTCCACTGTGTGTATGTACCGTAGTTTGTTTATCCATTCATCTGTTGATGGGCATCTAGGTTGTTTCCATTTTTTGCTATTGTGAACAATGCTGCAATGAACATGGGTGTGCATATGTCTATTTGTGCGATGGCTCTTATTTCTCTAGGATATTTTCCTAGGAGTGGGATTGCTGGATCATATGGTATTTCTATTTCTAGCTTTCTAAGGAAGCGCCATATCATTTTCCAAAATGGTTGTATCATTTTGCATTCCCACCATAAAAGTTCCAATCTCCCTGCAGCCTCTCCAACATTTGTTATTTCCAGTGTTTTTGATTCGTGCCAGTAATGCTGGGGTGAGATGGTATTTCATTGTGGTTTTGGTCTGCATTTCTCTAATGGCTAGTGATGGTGAGCATTTCCTCATGTGTCTGCGGGCTGCTTTAACGTCTTCTTTGGTGAAGTGTCTGTTCATTTCCTTTGCCCATTTTTTAATTGGATTATTTGTCTTTTTGTTGTAGAGGTGTTGGATTTTCCTGTAGATTTTAGAGATTAGAACTTTGTTGGATTTATAATAGCCAAAAATTTTTTCCCAGTCTGTAGGTTCTCTTTTTACTCTTTTGGTGAATTCTTTGGATGAGCACAAGTGTTTAATTTTTAGAAGATCCCAGTTATCTAGCTTATCTTCTGGAGCTTGTGTGTTATTAGTTATGGTTTGGATCCTGTTAATGCCAGGTATTAGCGCCTCCAGCATCGATCCTATTTTTTCTTGTACGAACTTTAAATTTTTTGGATTTATATTTAGGTCTTTGATCTATTTTGAATTAATTTTTGTGTATGACGTGAGGTACGGGTCCTGTTTCGTTTTTTTTGCAGATGGACATCCAGTTTTGCCAGCACCATTTGTTAAAAAGACTGTCTTTTCCCCATTTGATGGACTTTGAGTCCCTGTCAAAGATCAAGTGACCGTAGGTTGATGGATTTACATCGGGGTTCTTGGTACTGTTCCATTGGTCAATGTATCTGTCGTTGTACCAGTACCAGGCTGTTCTGACTACCATAGGTGTATAGTAGGTTCTGAGGTCACATAGTGAGAGTCTTCTTACTTTATTCTTCTTCAGTAGTGCTGTACTTATCCAAGGCTTCTTCCCTTTCCATATAAAGTTAATGATTAGCTTTTCCATCTCTTTAAAGAATGTTGTTGGTATTTGGATCCGGATTGCATTGTATTTGTAAATTGTTTTGGGTAGAATTGTCATTTTCACAACGTTGAGTCTACCTATCCTTGAGCATGGGATGTTTTCCATTTATGTAGATCTCTTTGGGTTTCTTGCAGTAGTGTTTTGTAGTTTTCTTTGTGTAGGTCTTTTACATCCTTGGATAGATTTATTTCTAAGTATTTTATTTTTTTAGAGGCTATTATAAATGGTATTGTTTTCCTGATTTCCTTTTCATCATTCACTTTATTTATGTATAGGAATCCAACTGATTTTTGTATGTTTATCTTGTATCCTAATATTCTGCTGAATCTTTCTGTTAGTTCTAGTAGTCTTTTGAGTTTTCTATGTATAGTATCATATCATCTGCAAATAGGGACAGTTTAACTTCTTCACTACAAATTTGGATGCTCTTTATTTCTTCTTCTTGCCTTATTGCTCTAGCTAGGACTTCTAGCACAAAATTAAATAGTAGTAATAAAGGACATCCTTGTCTTGTTCCTGTTCTCAAGGGGAATTTTTTCAACCTATCTCCATTAAGACTGATGTTGGCTGTTGGTTTTGCATAGATGCTATTTATTATGTTGAGAAATTTCCCTTCTATACCTATTTTATTGAGAGTTTTTATCAGGACTAGGTATTGGACTTTGTCAAATGCCTTTTCTGCATGAATTGGGATGATCATTTGATTCTTTTTTTCTTTTTATTTATGTGGTGGATTACATTGATTGATTTTCTAATGTTGAACTACCTTTGAATACCAGGTATGAATCCTGCTTGGTCATGGTGTATTATTTTTTTGATATGATGTTGTCATGTATTGAATTGTGT
>NW_004444246.1:348979-362170 GCF_000243295.1 Trichechus manatus latirostris
CTTTTCTTCTACCAGAAAGTCATCTGGTGTTTTATTTTGGATGCCTACTGGAACCATCCTGTTCTTTTTTTATATGTATTTTGATATTGTCTTCTGCCTTTGGGACATTCAGTGGTTATTTTCTTTGTTTATTGATTGTAGATTTGTTTGTGTCGTCCTGCCTTTTTGTTTTACTTGGTTATGTCTGAGGAGGTGGGCTGTGTGTTCTTTGTTGTTTGCTCATCTGTGGGCATGGTACTTTTCACCTCCTTCTCCAATGGGCAGGGCCAATTACTCAGCCGTGATATAGAAGGGTAGGTCCAGCTGAAGGGGAGCACCTGGGATGCGTTATGTGTGGCATATACTAGGGCCAACAGGGCAGGCCAGGAGTCAGTACAGGGCAGGTTCTGGTAGGCCTTGCCTGTGGTTCTCAAGGGTGTGATGTTCGGTGTATGGTATAAGTAGGCAGGAGGGAGGGGGGAGGTTGTGATGTGTGGAGCTTAGATGGGTATGGGGAAGGAGAGAGTGGAGAGAGAAACAGGAGCCAAAAGAACAAAAAAAAAGAAAAGAGTGCTAAGAGAGCAGGTGCTCTGTCTCATGCTGGGAACTCCGTAAAGCTGCTTTCCCATACTCTCAGTCCATCTATCTCCAACAGGAATTTAAGACAGCGAATCCATGCTGCATAAGCTTATAGTGGACCTCTGCATGTATCTCTCCTGGCTCTCTGTTATCTGTCCATTTCTTATTCCATTCAATGCTTGGCTGAGTTCTTTGTCTCTTCATCTGACACTTAGGATGCCAGGACTGATGTTTGTCTCTGTTTTACTTAGTTTTTCAGGTCTTTGCTTGGAGGGATGGCATGCTGCTTCTGTCTAGCACCATGTTGGCTCTGCTGAGAATTTTTGCTTTTTTTATGTTGAGGTGTAATCTATGCTGATGGCTGTAGTCTTTGACTTTCATTAGTAAGCGCTCCAAGTCCTCTTCACTTTCAACAATCAAGGTTGCTCTGTCTGCATATCACAGTTCATTAATCAGTCTTCCTGCAATCCTGATGCCACGTTCTTCTTCATATTCATATAGTCTGTCTTCTTGGATTACTTGTTTAGCACACAGATTAAGTATGGTGAAAGGATACAACCCTGACACACACCCTTCCTGATTTTAAACCACATAGTATCCCCTTGTTCTGTTCAAACAACTGCCTCTTTGTCTATGTACAGGTTCCACATGAACACAGTTAAATGTTCTAGAATTCCCATTCTTCACAATGTTTTCCATAATTTGTTATGATCCGCACAGTTGAATGTGTTTGCATAGTCAGTAAAACTCAGGTAAACATCTTTCTGGTATTCTCTGCTTTCATCCAAGATCCATCTGACATCAGCAATGATATCCCTCATTCCATGTCCTCCTCTGAGTCTGGCTTGAATTTATGGCAGTTCCATGTAAATATACTGCTGCAACAGTTTTTGAATTATCTTTAGCAAAATTTTACTTTTCATAGTTAAGTTAGGCCATTTTATTGTGGAAAACCATTTTTGTTATCCTCTGTTATTTTTGTGGACAAGAAAACTTTGCTTTTGGAAATGATCAATGATCAAACCTCAATATTGCTTGACATTCTGTGCACATGTTTGTTGCCACTAGGACATTTAAATTAACACAATGACAATATTCAGAGGCTAAGAAAACCAAAGACTCAAGGGAGCAATTAGTCCAAAGGACTAAGGAATCACATGAACTACAGTCTACACAACCTTGAGAGAAGAACTAGATGGTGGCCAGCCACCACTAACAGCTGCTCTGACTGGGATCACAACAGAGGGTCCCGGACACAGCAGAAGAAAAATTGTACAACATAAAAATGAAATTCACGAAAAAAAAATCAGACTTACTGGTCTGACAGTGACTGGAGGAACTCCCTAAGACATGCTTCTGAACTGGAACTGAAGCCATTTAAGAGGACTGTCTTTCCGCCAACCATAGACAGGCCCATAAAATAAACAATAACACCCAGGAGGTACATACTCCTTAATTAATAAATTATATTAAATCTTTCCATGGAAGATTTAATCTAAGATTAATCTAAGATTAATCAATTATATGAGATCAAAAGGGCAACATTTGCCCAAAAGCAAAGATGAGAATGCAGGAAGGGATAGAAAATCAGGATGAAAGGAAACAGGGAATCTAGGACAGACATGGGGAGAGTGCTGCCATATTGTGGGAAATGAAACCAATGTCATGGAACTCTTTATGTACAAACTATCAAATGGGAAACTAATTTGCTCTGTAAACTTTCGCCTAATGCACAATAAAAAATTTTAAAAAAAAATTCAGAGGCTAACAGATGGATTGAGCATAAGGTTCATTAAATTGAATACATTAAGACAATATGTAGGTTAAAAGTTGCCAAACCATTTTTTTAAAAACAAGGAGCCAATGTAAAAATAACCAGTTATTACTAAACGTTAACTTTGCTAGATAACTTGGTTGTGTTTCAGGTAGGAGGAGCATAAACACTTAATGACTCATGGTGAAGCAAAACATAATGAGTAATCACATTTCTCAGCCTACTAACATTCCTAAAGTAATTAAAATGCTAGGTTTTCCACAATCTGGCTCTTGGTGGGCATATTTACAATTTTAGTTTTTTGAGATAGTCTTAAAGCATGGACCTAAAATTATTCAAACTAAAGAGTATTTTACTTCAAGTAATAAATCCCTGCCCTAAATCTTATCTGGAAAAATTAAAACTAGATTTATCTTCCAAAATTCAAAAGACTTGAGTTTAGAGCCAAGAAATTTAACATACATCCACTCACAAATATTTACTGTCAGGTACAAAGCTGGGTCTTAACTACTGGATATTGAACAAAACAATGAACCCTTCTCTTGTGGAGTTTATAGTCCATAGAGGGAGAGAAACAATAAACAAGGAAACAAATACTACTAGGTGCTATATGAGAAATCTAATTTAGAGAGGAATAATTTAAATTCCTAATTTAGATTACTTTAAAACAAACAAAATAAAACTTTTTGCCGCCTAGTCAATTCTGCTCATAGTGACCCTATAGGACAGAGTAGAACTGTCCTGTAGGGTTTCCAAGAAGCAGCTGGTGGATTCAAACTGCCGACCTTTTGGTTAGCAGCTGAACTCTTAACCACTGCACCACCAGGGCTCTGGAGGTGATATCTTAGGTGAGAACTGAAGGATGAGAAGAGGAAAGCCATAATGGGGAAAAATATCTCAGTCAAACGGAACAGAATGGTGAAGGTCATGAGACAGGAGAAGGATTAGTCTGCAATAAACTGAAAGAAGTCCTCAGTGTTGGAATTTAGTGTAGTAAGTAAGCAAGGGGAAGATGGCAATAGATGACACTGGAGATGTGGAGGAAGGGCAGGTCACAGAGGGGCTTGAAAGTCAAATTAAGACGTCTGGACATTTTTTAGGTGCAATGGGAAGTCTTTGAATATTTTTAAGCAGAGAAGTAATATGATTCAACTTCCTTCTTACAAAGATCACTCTGGCTAATAGGTAGAGAATGGGTTGGAGACAGTCAAGAGTGAAAGTAAAAAAAAAAAAAAACAACCAGAAAGACTACAACAGTTCAGGTAAGAAGACTGGTGGCAGAGGAACTGGAGAGAAGTGGAAAGATTTAAGGAATATTTAGCAGGTAGAATGAACAGTACTTGACAAAAGATTAGATGGGAGAGATGTAAGGGAAAGGAAGATGTCTACAGTTATTCCTAGGGTTTTGGTTCAACAGTGAGAGCAAGGAGATTGGAAAAGAAACTGACTTGGAAGGGAAAAAGCAAGAGTTAAGTTTGGGGCAAATTAAGTTTAAGATCCCTTTGAAATATCAAAATATATGTGTCAAAAAGAGTGTTGTGTATATCAGTCTGGGGCTCAGAAGAGAGATGTGAGCTGCAGAGATACATTTGGGTGTTACTGGAATATAGATGGTATCTGACCTTTCTAAGAACAGTTTCAGTGGAGACAGGAAGTGGGTAGGCAGGTTCCAGATCACAGTGGGTTGAGAGAAAATTGTAACAACATGCAATAGATTAAGACCATTCTTTCAAGTGGCTTGGAGAAAAGGAAAATAGAGATATTAGGAAAACGCTTAATGGACATGTGGCGTAGAGTGGAAGTATTTTAAGAGGAGAGGTGATTTCAGCTTGTTTGTAAGCTATCAAATAGAGCTGGTAAGAGTGGATAAAACTGAGGATCTGAGCGACTAGGGGGGATGCATGTGTGGTCTTGAGATAACAAATTCCCAAAAGAGGAAGGAGATGGAATCCTGAACACAGGGGGCAGGGTCAACCTATGAAAGGGATACAAGCACCTCTTCCTTTGAATACAGGGAGCTAACTCATAATGGTGATGACATAAGGAAATTTAGAGGAAGATGTGTGAGAACACTGAGATATCAGGCCTGACATGGTTTGTGATACCATCCGCTGAAAGTGAGAGAGTGAGATTAGGGTGGAGCTATTCTGTAATTGCTGCTACAGAAAATGGGAGAAGGGACCAACTCCTCCAAGATTGTTATCCCAAGCGCTTTTAATTTCTTCTTGAAGCTTTTGGCTATCAAACCTTCACATGATAGCTTTATAGATTTCAAATTCAAAATCTTCTTTACACTAAATTCCTTGATTGATTTTTTTCTATATGCCATTAACTTATTTTATAAGCACCTCAGGCTATGAAGCTATTAATCTATTCCAAGTTCAAGCAAATTTTCAATTTAATAAGTCTTTATGGACTTTCCAATTTTACTTGATTAGATAACATTAGAGAAAAACAAAACGTCTTTAATTTGCCTCAGATGACCCAACCAAGGGAAACATTTCCCTAGTCTTTTGATGGTGATGGAAGGGCATACAAACTAGTAAATTTTGTGAGGTAGACAAAACTTCCACTCTGTTGGTCATAAAAGTATGATTGGTTCAATCTGACAACAGTGAAATGACTACTTTATCATTCTTATTTCCCAACTGACACTAGCACTTCTCATTTGTAATCACTTTAAAGCTAAGTTGTAGTCTTGATAAATTGTCAATTCAAGGAAAGCTGTTTCAGCAAACAATGCAACACATGTTTCTTTATGAAGAGTTAAAAAACTGATGAATACCCGATTCAGCATTGATTAATATTTAGTGAAGTATCCATTACATAGAAACAAACAAGCCTCATTCAAGCTCCATATTATCTGTACATGTTACTTCACTGCTTAAAATTATTATTATTGAGACTTAAGATTTCTTTACATTAATTTATCTATTTTTAAGAAGGGATACACCATAAGTAAAATATTAACATTAAACAATCTTGTCAATCAAGGCTTTGTTTTTTAGGGTAACATCAATGGAATGATGGCCTGCTTGGTTTTCTGTATCCACAGATCACCCTCTCTCCACAGATGCAATCACTTAATCCTTGAACTAAAAACTAGCTTCATCTTCAGATTCTGGGACCGATTCTGACATTTACCAGAGGCAATTTTAGAAAATACAGACCAGTCTTGGGGCAATTCAGTGTCCTCAACCTAGTTGAGAGTGGTTCCAATTGGTGCTATACTTCTAACCATTGACGCTCTGATCCCTTACCCACCTGTTGATTGCCGGGTTCTGTGATGGAAAACAGATCACCTGGGGTTGAATCCATACTCCACTCTACCCTTGCTCTGTGACCCTGGGTAAGTTATTTTACTTCTCTGAGCTTCAGATACACCATCTCTTAAATAAGTGTTCGGTAATACGTTCCAACTCATGGTGAATCTACAGGACAGAGTAGAACTGCCCTATAGGGTTTCCTAGGCTCTATGGGAGGGAGTCTTGGTGTCACAGTGGTTAAGCACTCAGCTGCTAACCAAAAGGTTAGCAGTTCAAACCCACCAGTCACTCCGCAGGAGAAAGATGTGGCAGTCTGCTTCCGTAAAGATTTACATTCGTAAAGATTTACTCTGTCATATAGGGTTACTATGAGTTGGAATCAACTTGATGGCAACTAGTTTGGTTTTAGTTTTTAATCCTCATGTTATAGAGATGTTTTGTAATGTCTACCCATGTGTCTGGAAGGTAGAAAGCACTTACTAAACATCAATTTCATATTTCTTTCCTTTCTCCAAAGTTTCTGCTTTCATTGTCTTTTCATCATGCAAATTGTTACAGGCCTGAGTGTCTTCTCTGCTCAAGGTAAGTGTCTATAGGGACTGGAGTCCTATGGTGGGCCACACTGATGATGGTCACCATCTGCCTGCAACCCTACATATTAGTTGATTTTAGAGTTCTTGTTACTATGCCTCATCCATCTGTCCAGACATCTGGTTGCATCTTACTGGACTGTCTCAATGATTATCACTTGTCTAGGTTACCACCTATTGCCTGCCCCCATACTTTATGATTACTGTGGACTATCTGGCTGTCTGGGCTCCCCTCCCCTATTCCTGCCTCACTCCAAGGTTATGTTCAATTTTTGCTTCAGTTATCCTTTTTGTTTTTTGATCATTATATGATCATTTTATAATAAATGAACCTGAAAATCATCTACTCTAAATATAAATGAAGAAATCTGGTTACTTAAAGAAAACCATCAACCTATAATAACAGAAAATCTCACTGTGCATTATGCATTAAAATATGTATTTGGGGAGATAATGTGCTAATTTCAGCACTGGCAATTTACAACACAGAATCCATTCAAGTACTTGACAAAATTCATTGCTCCTTTACCTGAATGATATAAGTCCTAGGATCTTGAAATATCAAGAGGTTGTCATACATTTACGCTGTCCAGCTGATGCCAAGATTCAAAAATCAAAGTCAGTGGAAGCAAGGTCAGGGAAAAAGGCAACTCATATGCATGAACAATCCATGAGTTACTTTCTCTTTCTTTATCAGTTCCAAAAACTAATGGTTTACTTGTTTAACTAAAGTTCTACCTTGGTTATAGAACATTATTAACCATTAGTAAATGTTTAGGTTTGTATTTTATTCCTATGATATGCACTCACTAGTTTTTGGCACGTAAAGTCACCATCAACATTTTTATATGTTAACACCTTTCAATATACACCAACTTCCTAATATGATGAGCTTTAAAATTAGAATATTAATTAAAGAATAGTCATGAATTTTTTTATCCCAGGGTCTAGTGACAATAGATCAATGTGCATGTCTACATCTATAGCTAGATCTACATAAGCATCTTTATCTATTTCTGTATTTGTATACAGTAGAACTACAAAATTAATGAAATTGCTTAATAATCAGACATTGGAGGGTCACTTGGAATTTTCCCTTAATTTTTTTTTAACTATTTTTTTAATTGTGATAAATACATAGGTAACAAAACATTAGCCATTTCAACAATGACCTTCACCTTTTTGATGTTAAGATCTGGCAAGTATTTTAGATGACCCAAATAAGTATATGTCAGTTTACCTCACTACATTAAATGGTAATGCTCCCCCAGTCCCTGGAATGAGCAAATTATTAAGCTCTGAAATACTGCTGAAAGATTGGCAGTTCTAACTAACCCAGGGTTGCCTCGGAAGACAGGCCTGGTGATCCGCTTCTGAAGGGCCACAGCCCTGAAAACCCTATGGAACAGTTCTACTCTGCACAAATCAGGTCACCATCAGTCAGAATCGACTCTATGGCAACTAACAACAACAAAAACAATGCTCTGAATTAGCTACTACACCTCTCTGTGCCCCTGAAAGCCAGGAAATGGCTTAGGACTGGTATTCACAATTAAGGGGCTCAAATGCCTGCAGGTTGATGGCTGAGAAACAATAACACAATCTGATAGTCAATTAGATTAAATCTCAGTGACTAAAATGTCTTCATTGTTAAGAGAGTAATTAATGAAAACCAGCCCAAGAGGACCAACCAAAATCAGCCACTAGACCTGAAAAACATTGTTTTTGGCCCAAAGCAGAAGCTCCAGGAGTACCATTTATCATCTTGTTTCTTCCCATGATGAAAGACACATGGGCACAACACTCCACCATATTGTTTTTCTAAAAGACAATAATTGACAATCCTCCAGGTAGACAGACTATTGAACCAAAAGCAATCTCAAGAAGTCTTTTCATATTGAAATGTTTTTCCTTTCTTATTAATGCAGCATGGGTATTGGAAGGCCTTGAGAGAAACTCAACTCTGAGAAGGAGAAAGCATAAGGTCATAGATTGTTGAGCTAAAATAAGTGGACTTTCCCCAATGGTTCAAAAAGATAGCTGCAATGAAATGACTCATAAGCCACCAACATAGGGAGGGAATGTCACTAGACTGTGAACTTCTTGAAAAGTTGGCAGAGTAGTGCAACTAAAAACATCCTTCCCATTGCCATTGAGTCAATTCCAATTTATAGCGACCCTAAGGGACAGAGTAGAACTGCCCCATAGGGTTTCCAAGGAGCAGCTGGCGGATTCGAACTGCTGACCTTATGGTTAGCAGCCAAATACTTAAGTTAACCAAGTCCAAGGTTCTGTTTAGCTGGGTCAAGCAGTTTAATCCAAACATTCCTCTTTCTTTATTCCCCTGTCCAAGTAACTCACAACTTTCAATCTCCAAGGTGCAGTTTTGCTCATCCAGAGGATATCTTCGCAGATCCATCATGCAAGCAGCCGTGGTTGTGATCCTGTCCGGGCAAGAGAGAGAAAATACAGCATTAAAAGAATGGTGATGTTTCATTTCCAGGCTTCCCAGCCCCCCAAAATATTTTCCAGTTGATAGAAATGAGGCATCAAAATTTTAGGATTGAAAATTTTGAAGGCAGGCAGATTGGGTTTGAATCTTTGCAGCTCACTAGCTGTGTGCACTTGGGCTAGTTAATTTACCTCCATGAACTTCAGTTCCCTCATCTATCCAAACACCTGCATGAGATTGCTGTAAGGAGTTAAAGAGATAATGTTGCAAAGTTCTTAGTCCAGCGTCCTATACTTAGTATGCACTCCACAATAATGGTGATCATTATTATAGCAATTATTATCGCATGGCCTTTCCCATATTTGCTAGCATCCTAGGAATGTCTCTGCCCGTATCTGCGGCAAGTCCAGCCTTATGAGTAGGAGGACACCTATATTATGCATTGAAGCCTACCTTCTCCTCCTACAACCTAATAACAAAAAGCAAAACATAACAACAAAACATACTCTCTATGACTTTTGGTGCCTCACACTCCTCTCTACTAGACAGACACGTCAGACTCATCTCTGAGGCCCTCACCCACCCATACTCAGCAGGGAGCGCAGAACAATGAATAATATTTTAGTATAAAAATTTTAATGTTTTCATATTTTAACATTTATAGTAAGATATATACCCAAATATTATGAGGCATACTTATGCTACAAAAAATTCATTTCAACATTTTTTATTTGAAACTCAAATTTAACTGGGCATTCTGTGTTTTATCTGGCAACCCTAGGTAATGTAGTCCTTTGTAACAAAGAACTGCAAAGAATTATGAAAGCCTGTTACATAAAAAATGCTAAAAGCAATTGCCAAATAACCTGTGTTCTGGTGGTGATAAAGCTGTGCTTTTCTTAGTTTAGAATGGAAGATCGAGGCCTTGTCAATGGCTTCTGGCAAAGAGCATGTAGGCGTCATTACAGCAACTTAGGAGTCCCTGGATGGTGCAAACTGTTAATGCACTCGGCTGCTAACGCAAAAGTTGGGGGTTTGAGCTCACCCAGAGGTACCTCAAAAGAATGGCCTGGTGATGTACTTCTGAAAATAACCATTGAAAACCCTATGGAGTACCATTCTATTCTTACACACATGAAGTCACCATGAGTCAGAATCTACTTGACGCAACTGGTTACTGTTACAGCAACTTCTGTTTCAGGGGGAGGCACAGGCGTTTTATGCCCTGTGACAGCAGGGAAATCACAATTGAAAGAAAGGGACAGTGTAATTATACTTCATTATATGGTAAACAAACAATCCTTTGCTCCCCTTCTCTTCCCCTCTCCTCCTCAGACCTGTGTATCTAACCAATATCCTATCTTTTATGCAACTGACTAGAGCGCACGTCTGCAAGGTGCACTGGAGGAGACCTGGGTTCTCATTTGGGGTCTGCCTTTGGTGAGTTTTGGGACCTTAGGAAACTACCCTACTTATTCTTTCTAGGTTTTCATATTCGTGAAATGAAAGGATTGGAGTAGATGGCGACGTACGTAGACAACTTTGATACTGCCTGGATTTATTTTAAATTGGTATTTGTTTAGCAATATTATATTTCACTCAGAATGGTACATTATTTGTTAAACTTTTTTTTCCTTGTTATAATAGCTAAGTGTGCTCATTAAAAAAATCAAAAAAATAAAAATAGAGTGAAAGGAAATGAAAGTTGTTGGAATATCCCAACTATCAGAAGCAATCATTGTTAACACCTTGGTGCGTATACCTCCAAATCTTCTCTTTTTCTGTAAATACACACATACACACAAACATACACATAACAAGTTTTATTATTTTCAAATATGCTACCATACCATACTTACTACTTTGTAATATGTTTTTATTCACTGAACAATGTATCATAAATAGATTTTGCTGTCTGAAAGCACAGTTTTGCAACATTATTTTTATGGCCTACATAGTGCTTCAAACATCCTAAATAAAACAAAACAATAATATTTTTTAAAAAACTCATCTATCTATCCTTTGTTTAACAGCTATTCATGAATTTAAAAAATCGTGAATAAGTGAACATCCTTCGGGAATTAGTAGAGTTGGCCGGCTATATGATCTTATGACTTATCAGGTAGCCATTGCTTCTCAAACAGGAGGGATTTTGCCGCACAGGAGAAATTTAACAACGTCTGGAGATATTTTTGAATGTCAGGCCTGGACTGGAGGTTGCTACTGGCATTTAGTGGGTGGAGGCCAGGGAGGCTGTTAAACATTGTACAATGCCCAGTACAGCCTCTGACAATAAAGAATTATCTGGTCTAATATGTCAATAGTGCTGCAGTTTTCAAGTATTTTTTTCCCTGCAGAAGTCTTTAATGAAATGAAATCTTACGGTGAACCTCAATATATAGAGTACATATGAAATAAATGAAAGCCATACTTTGTTAATATAAAATTACTTTGTAATTCAAATCTTGATGTCTATCTCAACGAGCACATAAATTTGAAAGCACAGATTATGATGAGAATTACAGTCTTAAATCTCCTCAACACCAATTTGTGTGTGTGTGTATTATTTAATATTTATAGTATTGAAGCAATCCTAATAAACAGTGAAGTACTTGCTTCTATAGTCTTACATGATCAGGCATGGGCTAGCCTCAATTGCAAAAAAAAAAAAAAAAAAAAAAAACCCTTGTACCAAGTAACCCCTCTGTAGTCAATGACATCTTTGCAATGGTTTCCATTCATTCAGAGGTGACTAGGCTCTAGTAGGTGCTTAATAATGGGTTAAAGATAGCTTTACTTGCTGCTTTGTGCTCTGCATTATATTAACCTGGCAGTACAAGTTAACATTATGGTGGTTCTTGAATGCATTAACATATGGCATAGAACATATTGCAGTGTAATGCTTCTTACTATGGTTTAAAATAGTTAAAATATTAAAAAATGAAATTAGAATAAAAAATCTGTGGAAGTATTAAACAGTTTTAGGAATACTTAAGAACATCCTTTGAGCACCGCTGGTCAGCATATGTCCTTTAATTTATCTCATTTTCAGACAGGTGTCATCTGGTTAGCCACATCACATACAAATTAAATATGCAGTAAAATCTTATACTGCATCACAGACACTGATTCATAGGTTGTGAGGTTCTGGAGGTTTTACAAACATACATATACCTTTTGGAAAGCATAAATGAATATACTGTTGCTATTGGTTATTATGGAGCCCTGGTGGTGTAGTGGTTAAGCGTCTGACACCTAACCAAAATGTCAGCAGATCAAATCCACCAGCCTGTCCTTGGAAACCCTATGGGGCAGTTCTACTCTGTTCTACAGAGTCGCTATGAGTTGGAATCAACTTGATGGCACAGGTTTGCTTTGGTTTTATTGGTTATAAGTGTTTCAGCAATCAGTAGATACAAGAATATGATTAACATCACCTTGGGAGCCTATACATCAAAGGGTTAACCATGACCCAATATTTTTTCCATTGTGATCGACTGGGATAATTTACTTCTCCTGTCCTAAGTCCCATATTGGTTTCAAAGAGAGCTGAATAATCACAGCTCAGAAAGGGAAGAAATCAAGGCTGCTTCAGGAACTTTAGCTGTGGGAGTTCGATGACTTTCTCTGGAGTGCACTGACGTTAGTGAAGCAACTTCCTTCTTGGGGTTTATCTGTTCTCTATGTCAAATTCTCAAGAGAATTTAATTGGCCCAAGATGCCAATTCTTCTAAAATTATTTAGTAAGGGCCAGGCGAAAGGCCACGCAAATGCAAATATGGCCACCAGGGATCCATAGAGGCCTCTTACCTGACAAAGAAGGATCATTGAGACCCAGAAGAGACCCCACAGGCATGCAGGATTACACTTGCGGACTGTAGAAATTCATGCAACCGAGTGATGGGCCCTTTGCTAATGTAAGGATTTGACATTTCTAGACTTCAGAATGCTGGTGGCTGAGTGAGCTGAGTGCACTGAGCTCTTTGTGAGAAGAATGTGCTTAGCAAGAATTCCCAGGATCATCAGCAAAAAGAGAGATGTCCCTGTGCAGGGTTCTGCTCATCTCTTCCGTCTTCTCTGTGAGAAGCAACAATGAACATCTCTAAGAATGATTGCTCCTTGTATTTCCATTTGTTCTCCTTGCCAAAAGTAATTGCTCGGCAGTGGTTGGTCACCTCTGCAATTAATTAACACATCTACACGGAAATGTACTCACACTGGGGCTGAAGCAGCCTGATATTCTAAATCTACGCAATCAAAGGCTCAAAAGATCTCAAGGCTGGATGGGTTGAGGGCTTCAAGACTGAATTGCGAATTTTGTTTTTGACTCTTCACACTCAGGGTACTCTTTCCCAGTGTATGAAAATATTATGTGGCTGACAGCAAATGAATGTACAATAGGGTAGACCCAGCTAAAGGAGGAAGCACTAACCGATGGCTCTTCTGAAAACAGACTTCCCTGAGGAATGGATTCATGACAGCATAACATTCATATGTCTTCTTTCAAAAAAACAACTAGAATGACTTGCGTTATAATCCAATTTATTAGCA
>NW_004444246.1:363103-364340 GCF_000243295.1 Trichechus manatus latirostris
ATTTATTTAGTAATCACTGTAATAGAATGAAAAGAATATATATTATCTTCATAGTTGGGACCAAAATTTATCATAGGCAGGCTTCTATGTTTAGAAAAATACCTTGGTATTTGAAGGTAAAATTGTGAGGGCATGAGGCATGGATGGTAAGAAAACAAAAAGGGATAAACTGCTGTCTAGGAATTTAAGAACTTAGGTGTGGGGAAGTAAAATAGCGGAGTGGCAACAAAATTTTTAAGAACAACCACATTTACTATTCAATTTTAAGATTTTTGCATTGCTATGATAATAAATTTTTCTCTATCTACCTAAAACAAGCCTGACACACAACATGAAATAAAGTCTTGTACAAATGTTTTATTTTTATACTTGGGTATAATGGAAAGGAGCTGAATTCCACATCTTGACAGCATCCATGAAACAATAGTCTATACAGTAAATTAAACCAATTCAGCAAAAGTGGATCATCAAAGACAGAGATGACCAAAACTACATTAAGTCCTTTGGGAAGCCTCAGCAATTCTGGGAGTGGTATTGGATTCCACACGAGTCATAGATGGTGGATTTAAGCTACTGTTACCCAGATATTAAGAGGCAGAGTGACTTAGCTGATATTGTTAGAATCCTATATGATAGGCACTGTGCTAAGCACTTTCCATGCTGTATTAGTTTCCTACTGCTGCTGTAACAAATTACCACAAAATTAGAGGCTTAAAACAACACATATTTATTCCCTTACACTTCTGGAGGTCAGAAGTACTAAAGTCAAGGCACCTACAGAGCTGCGTTCCCTCAGGAGGCTCTAGGGGAGACTCCATTTCCTTGACCTTTCTAACTTCTAGAGGCTGCCTACATTCCTTGGTTCATGGCACCTTTCTTCGTCTTCCAAGTGCATATTACAACCTCTGCGTCCAACCTCACATCACCTCACCCTCTGACCTTCTTGCTTTCCTTTATAAGGAACCTTGTGATTACATTGGAACTACTCAGAAAATCCAAGTGATAATAGCCTCATATCAAAATCCTTAATTTAATCATATCTGTAAAGCTCCTTTTGCCATGAAAGGCTCCAGGTTCACAGGTTCCAGGGAATTAGGAAGTGGACATCTTTGGGGGGTACATTATTCTGTTTATCGCATATGCATTATTTAACTTATTCTTTACAAAAGCCTTATTTTGTTGATGTCCTTTTTGTCCCAATTTCAAAGATAAGGTAACTGACACTTCATGGAGTTAA
>NW_004444246.1:364440-365263 GCF_000243295.1 Trichechus manatus latirostris
AGTTGACTTTACCAAATAATTCCAGTGTTCATTTAATTCTCTAATTTGGAACATCCTTTACTCAATCAGTAATGATAGAGAACTTACCAGTAGTCAAGCAGTACAATAAGCATTAAAGATATAAACCAGTAAAGTCAGTTACTGTTGAGTTGATTAAGACTCATGGGGACACCATGAGTGCCAGAGTAGAACTGTGCTGTATAGGGTTTTCAATGGCTGATTTTTGGAAGTAGATTGCCAGGCCTTTCTTCCAAGGAACCTCTGAGTAGAACTGAACTGCCAATCTTTTGGTTAGCAGTCAAGAGTGTAACCATTTGCTCCACCCAGGGACATTACAGTTGTTTATGCTGTTACAATTTTATTTTCCTTTTTTTCTTTTAATTTTGTCCAGTTTCAAATGGTAAAGCTACTGACTATTGGTTTTATAAAAGAGCCAAGCAGGGCATGTTTATCTCTCATTTGGGACTGTTCTCTTTGCCATTTTCTTCTAGAAATCCAGATATCTCACATCAGAGAAATGTTTAAATTTTCAGGGAAGTATTATGAAAACTACTAGGAGGAACAGAGTTCAACCTTATTCAGTTGATGACGACATAGACAAAGGGTTCCCTGATCTGGGTTTGCAACGTTCCACAAACAGAGACATTATGCAGTTGGGATGTAGCATGGAACAGGGCAGGAGAAGAAGGTTATTACATGCAAATAAAATGTCAATGCCTCATACACAGTAGCCACTCAATTAATTGTAGTTATTATTTTTAAACTATGTATTTCTAAAGAAATAAACAAATACATGTTATGATTGTAAAAATAATACATGACT
>NW_004444246.1:366347-374661 GCF_000243295.1 Trichechus manatus latirostris
TCGAACTGCCAACCTTTTGGTTAGCAGCCACACTCTTAACCACTGTACCACCAGACATGGGGTACAAGAGCATGTATTAAATTTCTACCATGTTTAATGTTTCCTAGTAACCAATTAGCTGAAATACATATTAAAAAGCAGAAAAATAAGGCTACCTCCTCCAAATCAGAGCATCTTTATTGTCATCATCATGATCATCAGAAATTTCTGTAGTGAACAAACTGTGAGGCATTACAATGCTAGTAAGGCCTTAAATAATGGGAAGGGACCTAAAAATTGAAATAAAAATAGAAGCTAAAACCAAAGAAAATGTTGACCTCAGACGGAATGCCATGGCTTGGTAACTACTATGGACTGAATTATGTTCTTCAAAAGCTATTTTAAAGTCCTAAATTCTGGCACCTGTGAATGTGACCTTGTTTGGAAATAGGGTATTTGAAGATATTATCAGTTAACATGAAGTCATACTGGAGTAGATGATACTAATCCAATATGAATGGTGTCCTTATAAAGGAGAAAAGACACAGAGACAGCAAGGGAAGATGGCCATGTAAAGATGGAGACAGAGATTGGAGTTATGCTGAATTTAATTCTGCAAATAGAAATATGCGAGTAGAAAGAATGGTGCTAGTCACTGTGCATATATTATCACACCAAATTTTCACAGCATCTCTCTACACAGGGAAATTTGGAGGCGGGGGGTCAGGAGAGAAAACTGTTTTATCAGAGGGAAACATACTATATTTTATAGGGAAAAATTGTGAAAGACTTTGAAATGAGGCAAAAGATTACTAGGTGTCTTGTCTAGTGGTCAGGGTGGTCTCACCTTTCATTGTGCTTGAGTTAATTTACAATTCTGTATGTTGAAGAAAAATGGCAGCAATGAAAACAATTCTTATCCATAAAACTGCAAATTGTCTGTGGAATACAATTGATTACTGCCTTATGGACACTAACCAGTTTTTCTAGTTTGCATCTACTTGTAAATTCTTTTCAGTATGCTATATACTAGTCTGCCCCTTGGATTCTCCTTTGAATTATTTGTTAACATCTTACTAGTTCTGTCATTAATTAATGAGTTAAACACTGATGCATGTCTGTTTCATGTTTTTATAACAGTCATGATTTTATGTTTTTAAAATGATTGTCCCTTAACAGTTTTGGAGGTCATCCATCAAGATGCCCCATGGATTTACCTAACAGAGCCAGGTAATATGTGTTGCCAGAAAAGCACATCTTATAGGTGGCTTAAGCCCCAAAATCAGTTGCCATCAAGTGGATTCCAACTCATGGTGACCCCATGTTGTTAGAGTGGAACTTTGCTCCACAGGGTTTTCAATGACTGGTTTTTGGAAGTAGATCACTAGGCCTTTCTTCTGAGGAGCCTTTGGGTGGACTCCAATCTCTAACCTTTCTGTTAGCAGCTGAGAGTGTTAGCAGCTTACACCACCCAGAGGTGAATCCCAAGAGGCAGTAGAATTTAACTATGCCGATTCTGTTTTTCCCTTTTTTTTTTTCTCCTTCTCTATTGATTTATTGTTTTGCTTTTGTTTTTGGTTTGCTTACGGTCAATGAGTTATTTCTCACTGGTGGCAGCAATGACTGGGAATTTGGTTTCATGATCTGACTTTGCAAATAGGTTAATGGATTATACAGTTAGAGTTTTATACTGTCTTGTGTGAGAGATACCAGAGAATCTGATTTGTCAGTCTTTTTTGTTTGTTTTGTCTATTTGTCCACTTGGAGCTCAAATCAATTAAGAATTTTGTGACCACTGGGGTGGGAAACAGCTATTTGATATCTGGATCATGAGTTTTTGATTTCTGTGTTTACTCTTGAACTGTGGCAAGAATTGTCAAGCTGAAGTCATAAGCATTTTATGTGTCTATGTTTCTGTAATTCAGAAAGGTCTTTACTTCTCATTGTTTGAATGTTAAATGTTTTCCTTCTCTGGAGGGTATTAATAAATGAAATGATGAGGTCTCTAATATAAAGGAATTCTGTCCTGATTGGTTTGTTTAGGTAAATAAGTGCTAATATAAATCAAGGAGCCCTGGTGGTGCAGTGGTTGAGAGCTATGGGGAGCTATGGCTGCTAAACAAAAGAGTAGCAGTTTGAATCTTTCAGCAGTTCTACTCTGTCCTACAGGGTCGCTATGAATCGAAATCAACTTGATGGCAACGGGTTTGGTGTTGGTTTTGTTTAACATAAATCAAATATTCTCAAAATCCCCAAAATAAGGAAAACTGTAACTTTCAATATTTTAAATGTGCTATATGTAAACAGGTGAGCCCTGGTAGCACAATGGTTAAGAGCTTGGCTGCTAATCAGAAGGTTGGCAGTTCGAATCCACCAGCTGCTCCTTGGAAACCCTGTGGGGCAGTTCTGCTCTGTCTCATAGTGTCACTATAAGTCAGAGTTGACTGAACGACGGTGAGTATATGTAAACAAAATATTTTCTTATAGAAGGCTAACTCAGAAACACTTTAAGGATCTTAGTTCAGCTAATTAAGATAAATTGTTGGTAAATGCGCCTAGTTAAATAATGCTGGCTAAATAAAAAACTATATATTTCTGATTTATTAGTGTTAAGCATAATGCAAATATACATTTTATACGACTTTGATTTGCTTTCTTTAAACTTATACAGGTTTACTGATTAAATATGCTGTCATTAATCCTGCCTATTAAGATTATGGAAGAGCCCTGGTGGCACACTGGTTAAGAGCTCAGCTGCTAACTAAAAGGTTGGCAGTTCGAATCCACACTTTGGAAAACGTATGGGGCAGTTCTACTCTGTCCTATAGGGTCACTATGAGTCGGAACCGACTTGATGGCAATGGGTGTTTTTTAGATTAAGCTTATAAAAATACAAATTTGTGTTAAAATAAATTGGACCATTATTCTGAAAAACTTTACATCACCAGTAATCGCACTTTGAAATATATCAGCTTGAATATAATTTTCACAATATTATCTTAAATCCTTGGACTGAGATTAAATTGAGTTAGTTAATAGTCATTGGGTACCTAGACAATTTCTAAGTAAAATAGAACACTTAAACATTGACTACTCACCATAATTTTAATTTTATACAACTTTGCTTCTTATTTTTATATGCTGTAGGGTGGCTATAACTTTGGAGTAAGTTAATGAACATGTTTATTTTTGCCACTTTAAGGATGTTAAAAGTATGTGTGTGGTTGTAAAAAGTTGTGTTATGAGTTATGAGCTCTGTTAGTATGCTGATTACTTGCGTATGACAGACTGTTTTAAATTTTCTACCTCCCAGTTTTTTTGTAAAATACAAATTAATTATTTTGGTTAAAAGTTATTATTGATAGGACTGGCTGAGACTGTTCTAGGGGCAACAATGTCAGAGGAATATAGCTGTATATGTGTGTCTTTATTATTCAAGAAAAAAAAATTTTATCCTAAAGTCATGGTTCTGAAAATGTCTGGTCTGCAGACCCATTTATACTCTTAAACTTCATCAATATTTACCATACCAGAAAATTGAAATTTTAAATACTTATTTATTGATTTATTTGAAGAGAGAAATGACAAATGCATTGCTTATTAACATCGCAGTCTTATTCTTCTCAAAATGAGAAGAAACAGCTGCAAATATCCATTAATAATTGGAACATGTAATATATGAAGTATCAATCAAGGAAAATCGGAAGTTGTCAAAAATGAAACGGAATGCTTGAAGATGGCTATCCTAGGCATTAGTGAGCTGAAATGGACTGGTATTGGCCATTTTGAATTGGACAAGCACGTGGTCTACTATGTCGAGAATGACAAATTGAAGAGGAACAATATCACATTCAATATCAAAAAGAACATTCCAAAATTTATCTTGAAATACAATGCTGTCAGTGATAGGATAATATCCAAACCCCTACAAGGAAAACCAAATAATATGATTATTATTCAAATTTACAAACCAACCACTAATGCCAAAGATGAAGAAATTGAAGATTTTACCAACTTCTGCAGTCTGAAATTGATCAAACATGCAATCAAGATGCGTTGATAATTACTGGTGATTGGAATGAGAAAGTTGGAAACAAGGAAGAAAGATCTGTAGTTGGAAAATATGGCCTTGATGATAGAAATGACAAGGGAGATCGCATGACAGAATTTTGCAAGACCAACGACTCATTCATTGGAAATACTTTTTTTCACCAACACAAACGGTGAATATACACATGGACCTTTCCAGATGGAATACATAAGAGTCAAATCAACTACATTTGTGGAAAGAGGTGATGGAGAAGCACAATATCATCAGTCAGAAAAAAGCCAAGGCTGACTTCAGAGTAGACCATCAATTACTCACATGCAAGTTTAAGTTGAAGCTGAAGAACATTTTTAAAAGTCCACGAGAACCAAAGTACAATCTTGAGTATATCCCACCTAAATTTAGAGACCTCTGAATAATAGATTTGATGCAATGAAAACTAATGACTGAAGTTCAGATGAGTTGTGGGATGACATCAAGGACATCATACATGAAGAAAGCAAAAGGTCTTTAAAAAGACACAAAAGAAAAAAAAGATCAAAATGCATGTCAGAAGAGATTCTGAAACTTGCTTTTGAATGTTGGGTAGCTAAAGCAAAAGGAAGAAATGATGAAGTAAAATATCTGAATAGAAGATTTCAAAGGGTGGCACAAGAAGACAAGGAAAGTATTTTAGTGAAATTTGCAAAATCCTGGAGTTAGAAAACCAAAAAGGAAGAATACAATCAGCATTTCTCAAGCTAAAAGAACTGAAGAAAAAGTTCAAGCCTAGAGTTGCAATACTGAAGAATTCTATGGGTCAAAAATTGAACAGCACAGGAAGCATTAAAAGAAGATGGAAGGTTACAAAGAGTCACTTTAACAAAAAGAACTGGTCGATGTTCAAACAGTTCAGAAGGTAGCATATGATCAAGAGTTGATGACATTGAAGGAATAAGTCCAAACTGCGCTGAAGGCATTGGTGAAAAACAAGGCTCTAGAAATTGACAAAATACTAAGTGAGATGTTTCAACAAACAGATGCAATGCTGGAAGCACCCACTCATCTATGCCAAGAAATCTGAAGATAGCTACCTAGCCAAACAACTGAAAGAGATCCATATTTGTGCCCATTCCAAAGAAAGGTGATCCAAAGGAATGCAGAAATTATAGAACAATACCATTAATATTGCATTTAAGTAAAATTTTGCTGAAGATAATTCAAAAACAGTTGCAGCAATACATTGACAGGGAACTGTAAAAAATTCAAGCCAGATTCAGAAAATGACGTGGAACAAGGGATATCATTGCTAATGTCAGATAGATTTTGGCTGAAAGCAGAGAATACCAGAAAGATATTTACCTGAGTTATGTTGATCATGCAAAGACATTAGACTGTGTAGATCATAACAAATTATGGATAACCTTTGGAAGAATGGGAATTCCAGAACACTTAATTTTGCTCATTTGGAACCTGTACACCAGTCGATTCCGACTCATATAGACACTGTAGAACAGAGTAGAACTGCCCCATAGGGTTTCTGAGGAGCAGCTGGTGTATTCGAACTGCCAACCTTCTGGTTAGCAGCTGAGCTCTTAATCACTGTGCCACCCAGGCTCCAAGGGGATACTACATGGTTTAAAATTAGGAAAGATGTATGTTAGGGCTGTATCCTTTCACCATAGTTATTCAATCTGTATGTTGGGCAAATAATCCGAGAAGCTGGACTATATGAAGAAGAGTGTAGCATCAGGATTGGAGGAAGACTCATTAACAACCTTTGATAAGCAGATGACACAACCTTGCTTGCTGAAAGTGAAGCGGATTTGAAGCACTTACCGATGAAGATCAAAGGCTACAGTCTTTACTGTGGATTACAACTTCACATAAACAAAACAGAAATCCTCACAACTGGACCAATAGCAACATCATGATAAATGGAGAAAATACTGAAGTGGTCAAGGATTTCATTTTATTTGGATCCAGAATCAATGCCCATGGAAGCAGCAGTCAAGAAATCAAACAATGGATTGTATTGCATTGCCAAATCTGCTGCAAAAGACCTCTTTAAAGTGTTAAAAAGCAAAAATGTCTCCTTGAGGACTAAGGTGTGCCTGACCCAAGCCATGGTATTTTCAATCACCTCATACGCATGCAAAAGCTGGAAAATGAATAAGGAAGAGCGAAGAAGACTTCATGCCTTTGAATTAAGGTGTTGGCAATGAATATTGAATATACCATGGACTGCCAGAAGAACGAACAAATCTGTTGCTGAGAATTTGTCTCATATACTTTGAACATGTTATCAGGAGGGACCAGTCCCTGGAGAAGCACATCATGCTTGGTAAGGTAGAGATTCATCGAAAAAGAGGAAGACTCTCACTAAGATGGATTGACAGTGTCCGCAACAATGGGCTCAAATATTTGCTAGGTCTTCCTACACACAGTATTTCATTCTGTCGTACATAGGGTCACTGTGAGTCAGAACCAACTCGATGGTACCTAACAACAATAACAACATTAGTATGGAAATAGTTCTGACTTTATAGACTCTTGTACAAAAGTACTGTCCTAAAGTAAAGTATATGTTTGTTCCAGAGTATTAAAATAATAAAGGACAAAACTTAGAGAGTTAATTTTATTTGCCATCATTTATAATATCTGAGTCTGAAAATAAGCTCTGAAATATATTAAAATTTTAGCAAACTTTCAATAATCTTGATGCATTTGTCTACTTGACTTACTGATAATGACTGCCTACAGTATGAAAGATTATTGTTTACCCTTTGTGTAATCTACCTAGATAACAAGGGTCTATATCCTACCAGACTAATTTTCTGTGGTTTATGTTGACTATATTAAGTCCTTTATTATTTAATGTGGGGGGGAACAAAGCTAACATCCATGACCCTATCTTAACCAAGTAAATCAAGTGTCCAAATCTCTAACAACTTTTAAAATTTTGCCTTCCCTAAATTAGGTTACTTTTAGTTTTCCCAAAGGCCTCCTAAAATATTATAAAGTAATTTGTTCTTTCATCTTATAGAAAGAGAGATGCTATAAAAAATTAGCTTATTTTATATGCTACTTTTGTAAGAATTGCAAGTGAAAGTTTTCAAATAGAAAGATATGCTTAGTCTACCCAAAGATGAATTGGAAAGGCTAAAATTTTGCTAAAATAAATATTTCAGAAATTCTAAGCTTTATAGGAAGTCCCTGGAAATTTGTCAATACCCTTGCTTTCCATAATGTTTTAACCTCAAAGGAAACACTTAACAAATCTCTTAAAAAATAGTTCTGTCTAATTTTCCTAAATTTAGCAGACACCTGAAGACATTAAGCAACAATAGTATAATGTTTTCAGTCATAATTTTAGTTATCATTTAAAATGTTTATTTGGACAAAATCTTCCTCGTTAATTTGAATGTAGCATCTTCTAGACAGTAAGTAAACTTCACCACACATGTGCTCTAGAGAGCTAATTCCACACAAAATTGCAAAGTAGAGAGACTATTCTCTTAGCATTCCTCACTGCATTTGGGAGCCACACACTGCATTTGCTAGATCTTCCTACTCACAGCACAACTTAAGTGCCCTGAGTCCCATTCCCTGAAGGCTTTCAATGCCCATTAGTAGCTCATTTGTACTTCTGGGTGATACAATGCCATAACATAGCTTAAACATAGGGTCTATAAAAGCCCCAAGGCTTTTACTGATGGTTGAGAATCCTCATACATAAAGCACTGGTGGTGCCAGATTTCAGGTAGTTTGTCTCTTGTTAGAATTTAACTCACCTCTCAGTCTCTATATATAGAAGCAGTTAGACTGGTAAACTGTCCTATATCATGCCTGGGCTTCTGTCTCTCACTCAGGATTCCTCTATTATTTTGAAAGTTGAATCTACTAATTGGTAGACCAAGTTGCTAAAAATAAAGCCCACACTATATTAGGGAGTGGCCGATTACCATAATCAGCACAGGTCAGAGACTAAATGGAAACAGCAAGTCATACAGTGAATTCATTAATACCACATGCAACTGAAGTTTTGCTGAAGATAATTCAAAAATGGTTGCAGCAGTACATCAACAAGGAACTGCCAGAAATTCAAGCTGGATTCAGAAGAGGACGTGGAATGAGGGATATCATTGCTGATGTCAGATGGATCTTGGATGAAAGCAGAGAATAACAGAAAGCTGTTTACCTGTGTTTTATTAACTATGCAAAGGCATTCGACTGTGTGGATCATAACAAATTATGGATAACCTTGTGAAGAATGGGAATTCCAGAACACTTAATTGTGCTCATGCA
>NW_004444246.1:374937-387574 GCF_000243295.1 Trichechus manatus latirostris
TTCAGTATGAATTACACCTCACCATAAAGAAAGAAAAATCCTCAGAACTGGACCAATAAGCAACATCATGATAAACGGAGAAAATACTGACGTTGTCAAGGTTTTCATTTTACTTGGATCCATAATCAACACCCATGGAAGCAGCAGTCAGGAAATCAAACGACATGTTGCACCAGGAAAATTGGCTGCAAAAGACCTCTTTAAAGTGTTAAGCAGCAATGCTGCCGCTTTGAGGACTAAGGTGTACCTGACCCAAGCCATGGTATTTTCAATCGCTTCATATGCTTGAGAAAGCTGGATAATGAATAAGGAAGACCAAAGAAGAACTGACACCTTTGGTGTTGGCGAAGAATATTTAATATATCATGAACTACCAGAAGAACAAACAAATCTGTATTGGAAGAAGTACAGCCAGGTGCTCCTTGGAAGTCAGGATGGCAAGACTTCATCTCACATACTTTGGACATGTTATCAGGAGGGGCCAGTCCCTGGAGAAGGACATCATGCTTGGTAAAGCAGAGGGTCAGCAAAAAAGAGGAAAACCCTCAACGAGACGGATTGACACAGTGGGTACAACAATGGGCTCAAACATAGCAATTTGAGGATGGTGCAGGACTGGGCAGTGTTTCGTTCTGTTGTATATAGGTTCTCTGTGAGTCAAAACTGACTCAGGGGCACCTAACAACAACATGAAGTTTAACTAATTTTTTCCAGAATGCAAGCTGAAGGTTGAGAATAGAGGTATTGGTTGTTCACATCATTTGATCTGTTATAATATATTGGAAACCTTTCCCTCCCCCAATAATAATAGAAACAAAGTCTTCAATTTGTGATTGGGGAAAGTGATTATCGCCTTTCATGTTTGATTGTATCTATGATCTAATGTGCTTGCTATATGGCAGTTCGATCTTATTTCAAAGAGATAATGCACCTTTTTTCTGAGTGAGCTAATTTAAAATAATAAGTTCAAAATAGGGGAAAAAATGGGCAGACATAAAGGCTGTTAAAATGTGGCAAATCTCTAGTTTTCACTCAGACAGAACGAGGAATTGAAAGAGTCCCTGTGGACTCATGGTCTCTGCTTCACATCATCACAGATGATAATGGATCCTCAGGGAAGAGCCAAAGAATTCCTCAGCTGCTGATGTGCATGCCTCCTTCACTCAGAAGATAAAAGCTCAGGCAGGAAAAAAAAAATCCCTGATACTGATTCCTTCACTCACTCATTTTTATTGATCATCTCTATGCAAAGCACTATGCTAGGGAATGTGCATTAAGAAAAAAAAAACATAGAAAAACATGTAAGATGTAAAGAAGATGTAGCTGTAATCTGACCCTAAGAATGTCAGTAAATTTCCATTAGTCCTTAAACTAGCCCAAGCCAGATTTGTCCTGCCCCGTATGCGCAGAAGGGCCAGCTATGACCACTAATTGACTTCAACAGTGGACGTAGCAACAGGTGGAATGAATTAGAAGGAAAATCAGCAACCGGATCCTATTCCAAAACAAGAGGTCCAACGAGAACCACGTCATCTCCTGTTTCCTGGCCGCCTTCTAGAATTTCCCCTCCCCAGTATACCTGCGCGGTCACCATCTTGTTGCCCAAATCACATTTAAGTCCTGCTTCCCCGTAGCTCAGGGAGTGAGATTTGAGGAACTTTCTCCCAGCTCCTTGCTCTGCGCATCGCAATAAAGTTATATTCTCTTTCTCAAAGACTGGTGTCCAGATAATTGGCAAGTCTGAGTGCACCGTACAAGGACCCGCCTTCCCAGGTTTGGTAACATAGCTAACATTAGAAGTATAAGATAGGGATGCAATCTTTGAGGCTAATACTGGGAGCTATAGGTAGACTGCTTCTGTTTGCAACCAGACTCTATCATCGTTGTTGTATGCTGTTGAGATGATTCCAACTCATAGCTACCCTATGGGACATAGTAGAACTGCCCCATTGGGTTTCCTAGGCTATAATCTTTATGGGAGCAGATTGCCAGGTCTTCTCTCCCGTGGGGCAGCTGGGTGGGTTCATAATGCCAGCCTTTTGGTTAGCAGCTGAATGCTTAATCATTGTGCCATCAGGGCTCCTGTTTCCATCATTCCTGGCTATTAATCTTGGCAAGTTACAAGACTTCCCTGTGGCTCAGTTTCCTTCTTTCTAAAACGGGGTAACATTAGCATGAGATAAAATAGCACCTGTAAAGCATTTAGAAAATTACCTAGAAGGGCAAGGACTCAAAAAATTCTTGCTATTAAGATTATACTACTCCCCACAAGGCACCTCCAAATCACTAAACACCACAGTCATGTACCTCATACATTCTAAGAGCTGTTGGGCCCTAAGAAAATATCACTAAGTAGCTCTGTCCTCAAGGTACTAACAATCTCAAATCTTAAAACAACAGATATTTATCTCACAGTTTCTGGGGCCAGGAATCTGGGCATGATGTAGTTGGGTGCCTCTGCCTCTAAGTCTTTCACAAGGTAGTAATCAAGGCATTAGCTGGGGCTGTGGTCTTATCTGAAGGCTCAACTGAAAGAAAATTCACTTCCAAACTCACTTACATGGTTGTTGGCAAGATTTAGTTCCTTACATGCTGTTGGACTCAGGACTTCAGTTCGTTGCTGGCTGTTCACTGGAGGTCTCCTTCAGTTCCTTGTAACATAGGCCTCTCCATAGGCCAACTGATGGCATGGCAGCCAGCTTTCATTAGAGACAGCAAGAAGGGTGAACAAGATGGAAGCCAGACTCTTTTTGTAATCTAACCTTAGAAGTGACATCATTTCACTTTTGTCATATTCTATCCAGTAGAAATGAGTCTAAATTTAGAGACAATATCACGAATAGATTTGACACATTGAACACTAATGATTGAAGACCAGAGGAGTTGTGGGATGACATCAATGATATACGTGAAGAAAGGAAAAGGTCATTAAAAAGACAGGAAAGAAAGAAAAGACCAAAATGGATGTCAGAAGAGACTCTGAAACTTGCTCTTGAACGTCCAGTAGCTAAAGCAAAAGGAAGAAATGATGAAGCAAAAGAGCTGAACAGAAGATTTCGAAGGGCGACATGAGAAGACAAAGTAAAGTATTATGCTCTATGTTCCATGCAAATGCCTCTGACCTTCACCTTAACTTTAGCTGCTTACACACATGCTCAAACCAAGAGTTAATTTAAGCAGAACCACTGTCTGTCGTAAGTTTGAAACTCCAACATGATGTTTTCTTTTTTCCTCCAACTTTCATTTAGAAAAAATAAAAACCCTATATAAAAGTTGGAAAAAAAAATTACAATGAACATCTGTGTTCTCTTCACCTGGAAAATCAACAATTGCTAACATTTTATTATGAGCACCCTCTTTCGTTCACTCGCTCTCTTTCTATCTATATTTATATACACATGTAAGAAGCCCTGGTAGCGCAAATGGTTAAGCACTTGGCTGCTAACTGAAATGTTGGTGGTTCGAAATCACTTAGTGGCTCCATGGGAGAAAGACCTGGTGATCTGCTTCCACAATGATTATAGCCAAGAAAACCCTAAAGGGCAGTTCTACTCTGTCACATGGGGTCCCAGGAGTTGGAATTGACTCTATGGCACCCAGTAACAACAACAAATATATATATAGTTGCTATGAGTAGGAATGAACTCAACAGCAGTGGGTTTGGTTTTTGGCTTTTGGTACATAAATAAGTGCAGTGCAATGGATTTCTCTTTATACATGGCCTTTCTGGCCTTGTGTTTCTAATTCTGCCAGCGTTTGGCTGGGCCTCAATCTTACAAAAGGAATGGTTAGTCTACTATGTAAATAGGATGTATAAAGCCACCCAATGGGACTGAGTGACCTTGAGTGAATTGGTAGATTACTATGCAAATTAAGTGATTGTGGTCTACTAAGGGGAGACCTGGTGGCACAATGGTTAGGAGTTTGGCTGCTAACTAAAAGGTCGGCAGTTCAAATCCACCAGCTGCTCCTTGGAAACCCTATGGGGCAGTTCTACTCTGTCCTATTGGGTTGCTGTGAATTGGAATCAACTAGATGGCAACAGGTTATTTTGGTCTACTGAGGGGATTGGTCAGTTCATGGTCTGGCCAAGAGGTTCAGGCCTTGAAATTGAATATAAGGGCCAATTCCACAGAGGATGAGGAGGACCTCACTACCATCATTCTCTGCTTGGAGTGGAGTACATCCTTTGGACCCAGGGTCCCTGTGCTGAGAAACTCCTAGACCCAGCAGAGAGAGCTGTAACACTGAAGATGGTGAGAAGTGGTAGCAAGCACAAGGCCCAGTGGCAGAGAAATGGAAGCAGTAGTATGAGTGGTGGGTACCAGGAGACCTGTGCAAGTTGACTGTATGGGCTTGCTGGCCTACAGAGTAAGAAAGAGCTGAACTGCTTCAGGAAAGAGGTTTGCTGGTGAAAAGGGGTGCCATTGGGCACTTGGCAGATCTAAAGAGCTGTAACCCAAGCAGGGCAGAGGTCAAGAGAAAGCCTGCTTGCCTGCGGGCATGGCTGAGAAGAAGCTGAAAGTCATATTAGTTAGAACTGTCCTGATTGATGTACTGTATCCTGTCTCCTGGGTTGTATGCTGTTACTTCCAAGTTGATCCTGATCTCAAGTTGTAGCCTGTTACTTGCCTAATGAACCACACAATCATGAGTATGGTCTGTAAATTCTTTTTGGCCATTGCAATGAATTATGGAACCAAGCAGAGAAGCAGAGAGTGCCATGGTGGGGAGGGGGGTAACTGGTGTCAGAAATGGTGAAGAAGTTGGAGAATGGAGGTATGTCTGACCTCTAGCTCATAGGAATCAACTTTGTGCCAATGGTGATTCTTAGACAACTTCTTTTACTAGGTTTCTATAAAATATATATTTAGTATTTTACTGTGCCATTTGAAAGTAATTGCAGCCATCATGATGCTTTACCCCTAAATATTTCATAAATCCCCTAAGAACAAGGATATTTCACATTACAACAAAATGAAAAAAAATTTCTACATTCAAGAAATTTAACAATGAACACATTTAGTCCATATTCAAATTTCTCGTTATCCCAGAAATGTCCTTTATAACTTTTTTTTATCAAGCATTCAATCAAGAACCAGACATTGCATTTCATTTTCATAACTGTTTAGTCTCCTTTAACCTAGAATTGTTCCTCCTCCCTCACCTTTTTATCTTTTATGACATCTTTGAAGAGTTCAGGCCAGCTATATTGCAGAATGTCTCACAATCTGGATTAATTTATTGTTTTTCAAGATTGGAGTCAGATTTAACACTCTTGGTAAGAATACTACATAGAGGATGTTGTGTACCTCCTATTGCATCGTACCAGGAGGCACACAGTATCACTATGTCTCATGGATTGAACTGTGTTCCACCAAAGTATCTGTCAACTTGGCTGGGTCATGATTCCCAGTATTGTATGATTGCGTAACATTTTATAATCTGATGTGACTTCCTTATGTGTTGTAAACTCTATCACTATGACATAATAAGACGGATTAGCGGCAATTATACTGATGACATCTACAAGATAGTGTCTTAAGCCAATCTCTTTTGAGATATAAAAGAGAGAAGCGAGCAGAGACACATGGGAACCTCATACTACCAAGAAAGCAATGCCGGGAGCAGAGCGTGTCCTTTGGACCTGAGGTTCCTGCGCTGAGAAGCTCCTAGACCAAGGAGAGGCTGATATATCACAAGGACCTTTCTCCAGAGCTGACAGAGAAAGACTTCCCCTGGAGCTGACTCCCTGAATTTGGGCTTGCAGCCTACTGGACTGTGAGAGAATAAATTTCTCTTTGTTAAAGCCATCCGCTTGTGGTATTTCTGTTATAGCAGCACTAGATGACTAAGAAACTAAGCTATATTATTTGTCATGCTAAGTGAAATCAGTTGGTTAGGGTATTGTCTACCTCTCTCTTTATCTAGATCATATGATTGATTATTTGAGACGCTTCATCAAAGCTTACCTCCTTAGAATCCATCTGGGGTGGATATTCGTTAGCTACACTGAAACTATTCCCAACCTCTGCCTCACTATCTGGGGACTCCCACTCATCTAAGAGTAGCAGTGAGATGTAGCAAGTTGGCTGGCTCTTCTAGGAAGGCTTTTGCCTTCTTAATAGAAGGCACTGATGGCATTGGCACCATCCTTCTTCCACCCTCTTCCTACTGGCTATTTTGTGATCATGAAGGAAAAACAGAAAGACTTACAGAGGGGCTTGTCCTACATCCATTGAGCTGTTGGACCGATTTATGCAGCCACTGACCCCTAGACTTGATAATGTGAGAAAAAGAAACTTGTATTTATTTACACCTAGTTGAATTTTCTGTTTCCTGCGGTCAGAATGCATCTTAACTGACTGACCTTGTCATTGTGAAGGACACCAATCTTGGAGTGAGAAATTTGACAATCCACTAGAATTGCACTTTGATTTGGGCAGATGAATACTGAAGGCCAATGTGGCACAACTGTCCAGGACACTTTCACCACAAATTCATGGTCATCAGACCCTAAAACTGATTCCATGTTCCTTTCATTTGTCTTTGGCAAACTCTCTGTCATATCAAGCAACTCTTCCAAATCTTTTTTATTTTTCTTATGTCCCCTGGGTAATAGCCACCGCATATGGACCCTCGGGCAGAGCAGAACTGCCCCACTGGGTTTCCGAGGAGTGGCTGGTGGATTCAAACTGCCGACCTTTGGGTTAGCAGCCTGAACTCTTAACTACTGCACCACCAGGGCTCCATATGGAACGTTACCTAGCAGATAACCTTAATAAGAATAGTAAAGCCTCTTACCTTCATCTAAAAATGCTTCTCTACCCATCCTTTGCTTGCTGTGTGAGGTAAAATTCTTAGTTGTTTCCATAATACTATCTATTCTCAAAAGGTCTCTGGGTGGCGCAAATGGTTTGTGCTCTACTAACCTAAAGGTTGACAGTTCAAACTCAACTAGAGATGCCACTGAAGAAAGGCCTGGAGATCTGTCTCCATAAAGATTACAATCAAGAAACTGTATGGAGCAGTTCTACTCTGACACACATGGGTTGCCGTGAGTTGGAATTGACTCAACAGCAATTCTTTTGCTTCTTTGTTTGTTTGTTTGTTGGTTTGTTTGGTTTTTATCCCTTCTCACCAACTCCAGGACCTTGATCAGTCAGTAATCCATCCTCTCTTTTACATTTCTACTTCCCTTCTTCTGGAATGGTTCCCCCTTTTTTTTTAGCTTAGAAACTTTTTCAAAGCTTTACAATATGGGCACACAAACAAACAAAAATAAAACCCAAACAATATTAATTAAACTGTTCCTTTGACCATGTCTCGTGGTCCTTCCCTCTCTCCTTCCCTTCTTGTTAGTGTCTACATACCTACTGTACACAGCTCAGGCACTGCTCCTAGCAACCACCACTGACTGTCATACTGTCAAATCCAATGGCCACCTTTCACTTCTTACCTTACTGAAACATTCTGAAGCAGAGACACTGTTGATAATTCACTGCCTCATGAAACTCAATTTTCTTGGTTTACTTTCTACTTCTCTCTTCGTATTTTATTCCTATCTATCTGATTTTCCCATTTCTGCTCTTTTAATGAACTCCTTCTCTTTTGTCTGTCTCTTAAGTGATGGCATTGCCCTCAGTGTCCTCTTTTGTCCACTGACCTTCCCGTGTGCATATGTTCTTTAGATACTGGCAATTTTAATCTTATACGTGAGGGATCTTGCTGTGCATCTTCCTAACTGCTGGCCCTTTTGACCAACAGTGGTCACAGTCCTATCACTAGATGCTTGTCTATGGATCTACAGAAGTGGTAGCTATGCAGAGGTATCATATTTCCATAGACTTTTTCCCTATCTCCCCTTTATCACCCCACTAGCAGCTGAGAGTATCTGGCTCCCCAGATTCCCTTATAAGATCTAACTTGTCTACCCACAGCTGTGCATCAGAAGACCTCATTAGTGATTTTTCTCTGATCCTCCAGTATCACTTTCTGGATACTTTTCTAGGTTTTCCTAAAAATGTGTAAGGTCTTATTCCTATAATAATTCTCTTATTCCTGAATACTCCTGATAAACCTCTGTTTGAACTTTGCCTGATACCACCACCTATCTGAACGTTTACATGAGAGAGAAATTAACTTTGCTCTTATTTAAGGCAGGGTATTTTTAGTTTCTTCGTTACATCAACTTACTCTGTATCGTAACTAATTCAGAGGGGATCATTAAGAGTTTTTTTTCAGATGTATTTATTTTGAGGTGCTTATTGTCATATAGGTTTGCTGTGAGTCAGAACTGACTCAATGGCAATGGGGTTTTTGGTTTCATTGTCATTAAAGCGTCCCTAGGTGGTTCAAATGGTTAACACACTGGACTGCTAACCGAAAGGTTGAGGGTTTGAATCCACCCAGAGGCACGTTAGAAGAAAGGTGATCTACTTCTGAAAAATCAGTCATTGAAAATCCTTTGGACACAGCTCTACTCTGACATGCATGGGTCATCATGAGTCAGAATCGACTCAAAGGCAATTGGTTTACTGTCATTAAAATGAAAATTTTAAATAAACAGTTGGATATCAAATCTGGATCTCCAGGAGAGGTCAAAGCAAGAAATAGTAATTGGGGACTGGATTAAAAACCTAGGAAGTGATTGTAAATTGAGAAGAGTTTTAAGGAGTGACAGGGAGAATCCAGTACTTACAGATCTGTCAGAGGAGGGAGGTCAGTAAAAGAGATTGAGAAGGAATAGTCAGTGAGTTAGAAAGCTGTGGTTAGAAGTTAGGGGGCATGGTGTCCTTGGAGTAAGAGAAGATAATGTTCCAAGAAGAAGGGCTGGAGTCAAATGCTGCTGAGAAGTCTGCCATTCTCCACTGAAGTTACCAAGATGGAGGCCACTGATTACTTTGACAAGTTGAATGATGGGAAGGAAATCCTGAAGAAATAGAGGCAACTCTTCCCAGGATTTTGACCATAAAGTATGGAGTGATAGCTGGTGGGTGTAGTTGGCTAAAGAGGATATTACAAAATGTTTTTGTGCTATAAGAAATGATCCAATAGAAAAACAGGAAATTTGGTGGTACAAGAGAAAGATGCGGTAATTGTAGAGAAAAAAATCCTTGAGTAGCCAAAGGGGCTGGAAGCCAGTGCATAGGTAGAATCCTTGGCCTTAGATGACTGAAGCATAAAAAGTTCATTCATTGTAATAAGGGAGAGTCAGTATATAAGGGAATATTTCCAGGGAGTTGGTAGACTTGGTGGTAAAAAAATGTGGTAGTTTTCTTCTGATTGTTTCTTATTTCTTAGTGAAATTGAGGTAAGATCAACTGCTGTAGGTGAGAAAGAGGATGGGTATTGAAGACTTGAGGAGAGACAGATAGTTGGGAAATAGTAGTCTCAGAACATCGGAGAGTCAATTGAGTAAGAAAATGTTGTAGGATTGTGGGACAGTGCTGAGGGCTTCTTAAAGTTTGCTGATAAGTTTATAGTTTGATTAGTTGTCACTGTTAGTTTTTTTTTTTTCTTTCCCCTCAACCATATTCCTCTATTCATTGCAGGCATGGGGTAACTGGTTCTAATCAGGGCTGGAGACTTCCCAGGCAAATATTATGCAGCAGGGATGAGGGAGTTGAGTATACATGCAATTTAATATCAGAGTGATGGACAATGGATTCTAAGCTCAGTAAGGAGGGAATTGAGCACATTAACAGGGGTGATGTTCCATTTATAAATAGGACAGTCAATGGATTAAAGGTTTGATATGGTTGATAAATTATTAAAGAATTATTGTTGGGAAGCTGGGAGGGCTTGGAGAGATATAAGCCAATGGATTCTGTGAACTAGCAGAATCTGTAAAAAGTTTGATATTCTTCAGAGACACTATCAGGTACTGGAACTGAAAAGCAAAGTCCTATAACCTGGCTATTGTTATACACCTAAGTGTTTCCCAAACTCTAGTTGTATGAATACAATCATTGAATTTTTTTGCCATCATCATCATCATCACTACGTACTGAGTATTCACTATATGCAGATGCTATTATTCTAAGGGCTTTATGTAGGTTAACTAATTTCCAACACTATGAGCTAGATAGTATTCTTATATCCATGTAACAAGATAAAACAACTGAGGCATAGAGAGCTTAAGTAACTTATCCAAAGTCACTTAAACTGAGAGAGTCTAGTTCTAGGTATCTGTCTTAACCAGTATACATATGGCCTCCTAATCTTTTTACTCATGGTGCTGCGATTAACTCAGTATTTCCCTTCAATAGATTCATTATATTAATATATTTATTTTTACAGAAAAAATTAACATTGCTACATACATGAAAAACAATTTTTGTTGTAAATTATAAATTGTTGTTGTTGTTAGGTGCCGTTGAGTCAGTTCCGACTCATAGCAACTCTATGTACAACAGAACAAAACACCGCCTGGTCCTGCGCCATCACAATCGTTATGATTGAGCCCATTGTTGCAGCCATTGTGTCAATCCATCTCGTTGAGGGTCTTCCTTTCTTTTCGCTTACCCTCTACTTTGCCTAGCATGATGTCCTTCTCCAGGGACTGATCTCTCCTGATAACATATCCAAAGTATGTGAGACATAGTCTTGCCATCCTTGCTTCTAAGGAACATTCTGGTTGTATTTCTTCCAAGACAGATTTGTTCGTTCTTTTGGCAGTCCGTGGTATATTCAATATTCTTCGCCAACACCACAATTCAAAGGCATCAATTCTTCTTTGGTCTTATGAAAGATAAGTATAAAATGATCACAATAAAAATAAAATGATATTATTAAATTCCAGCTAGTCATTGCTGCAAGCCAGAGGCTTTGTGAGAGAGTTCCGCTCTCTGTCTGTTACTAAGGAGATTAGCAAGTGTTAGAGGGAGACTAAAGACTTGCACTAGTCTGGAAAAATTATAAGACTTTGATATGGACCAAAAAGATAACACTTCTTGGTTATCTCAGTCTTTCATTGTCTTTGAGACATTTTAGAATTCAGCAAGTTGTAGAAAATAGATAAGTACGCAAGTAATTCTTATCCATAGATAAATTAGTTACATCAGGTGAATTAAAACTGGTTATTATCCTGTAGATAGACCCATTTTGTATCTATTTATAATTTCATTTTAGCATTCCTTATTTGTTTGTGTGTGGTCCTTTTAACCTTTCTTTGATCTGGATACAACATCTTACTGATTCTCTCATTAATTAATGAGTTAAATCAAGTCTTTCACATACATTCATTTTATATTGGTATGAGTCATGATTTTAGTTTTTTAAAACAATATATCCTTTAACACACCAAAAAGATATTTCTCCCTTTTGTAATCAGAGAAATGGGAAAAGATTTGCAAAGGGAATAATTACATAATTGTGTGATTCAACACTATTCAATATTATTTATTATCATTTAATGCTACTTACAATTCACATCCTAGCCAAAAGCCATCTGGTATACCACCACCACCATTAATAAGCATTTCATACTTTGATACCACTGTACTAGATCATTGGTTCTCAGCTTGACTGCTCTTCACAGTCACCTGTGGAGTTTAAAAGGTGGGGCTACAACAACCAATTAGTCATGTTTGTGATCTTCCAGAATATATCATTGAAAAAATGAGAGACAAATAAACAGTTAAAAGGAATATATGTGCTAGGGCATGTGAGTGACATAAATCCCTAGAAGAAGACTCAGGCCAGGTTGATGAGGGCAGGGAAGACTTCTTGGAGGAGGTCACGTTGTTGGTGTTACATGCCATTGAGTCAATTTCGACTCGTAGCTGAATCCTAAAGCCCAAAGAGCAGTGAGGCAGGCACTGGTGAATGTGTTGTGAGAGAAATTATGAGTGCACTGTGCAAGGGTCTGGAGTGACTAGAGAGCATGTACTTTTAGAAAACTGGAATAGTGTAGCATGACTAGAAAACAAATTTTGAGGTAGCAATGACAGATGGGGTTGGGAGAAGGTGAAAGGGCCTCCTCTACCAGTGGCTTTCAACTTTTTTCTTAATTTCACTGTTCAGTAAGAAATAGATTTTACCTTGCAACTCAGCAGAATACATACAAAATTGAAACAAAAATTTCATGAAACAATATTTACCCTTAATACTTAATGATACACTTTTTTAAAATCTGTTTACTATTTGTTTGTCACCTCCCACCAAATTGATTTCAAGACCTACTAATGAGCCATTACCTGCAGCTTGAAAATCATGGGATTTTGTTTGTGTATTTGCTAAACTAAGGGATTTGAACATTATTACCCAAAGAAGTTTTTGCTTGGAAATGCCCTTATGATTAAACACTCAATAAATGTTTGTTGACTGACTGACTGAATTCTTAACTCTATCCATCCATCCATCCAGGATAAAGGGTAGAATAAAGACTCACCTATGCTCAGATTACACTTTTGCTTGGTTCCCCAAACACTTCAGAGGGGAGGATTTAAATAAGAGTTATGAAAATGAGCAATCTAGCACCCAGCACACTGGCTGCAGGAATACAAGTGCAGCTTGTGCCTGTTGACCCCCAGAAGCCATCTTTAATGAGCAGTGAGACAGTTCATCTAAGTCACGAATTGTGGCCATAGCTTCTATTTCCTTAGAAACAGGGAAACTGGTGGGGATCTTGGCT
>NW_004444246.1:387712-389931 GCF_000243295.1 Trichechus manatus latirostris
TTGCCATTGTTCTGTCTTCTCACCCACCAAGCACAGCACTGGGGAATAAATGTTGTCCCCATTCTCAGAGTGTCTAGGAACAAGCTGGAATTTTGTGGACTTTCAAGTCCCTCTTCAAGGAAATGACTTTCTTTTATATTCCCTGCAAATGGAAAATGCTAATCAACACTTAGGCTTAGGAGTCCCTGGGTGGCACAAAGCTTTAAGTGTTCAACTACTAGCCAAAAGGTTGGTGGTTTGAACCCACACAGAGTTGCCTCAGAAGACAGGCCCGGCAATCTGCTTCCAAAAAGTCACAGCCTTGAAAACCCTATGTACCAGTTCTATTCTGCACACTTAGGGTCACCATGAGTCAGAATCAACTCAATGGCAACTACCAACAACAATAAGAATCAACACTAGCCAGAAGGGAGACTAATGTAAGTATTTTATATTTCTTGGTATGTGTTTCTGACATTTCTGTGCTTTGTCAATGCCAGTACTATTGGCAAAACACCTACCAGACAATTCTATCTAAACAAAGGCCACATTATGAAACACTAAAGCAATAATAATAATAACTTCTTGTTATTCAATGCTTACTATGTGCCAGGCACTGTGCTAAACACTTCATATGAGTACCAGTGTCAGAGGTACATACTACTATTATTACAGCACCTTATTTTACAGAGAGTTACTTAACCCGGTTAGGGTTACAGTTAGTAATTTGAGTCTAGATGGAATAGAGCCTGTGCTCCTAGTCATTACACAACTTTACCACTTGTCTCCCAAAATATAAGGTGGTAAGATGCAGAGGCTTTCAACCTTTATGTGTCATGGACCCCTTTGGCAGTTAACAAAAACCTGTGGATATCTTCTCAAAAAAAAATGTTTAGATGCAAATAATTTTTAAAAGGTTTATGAAGGCAATCAATTATATCAAAATATAGTTAATAATATTACAAAATTATAATATGATGTATATACTTTTATTAATGTATTAAATAAGATCAAGCAAACATCTACCATAATTTTAAAGTAGTAATGAGAGTAAATTATCTTTCAAAATACCTGCAACAAAATAATTAGACATAAATTTGGTGTATCTGGGCTTTCTATCGGCTACAGGTCATAAGTACTGCTACTACTACTAAGGTTTGTTGTCTACATTTATTACAGATCAAAATATTAAATTTCTAATAGAGCTTAGTGAAAATAAATGTAAACCTTTCTCATCCAAATTCAAGGATCCCCAGGTTTCTATCCACAGGCCCTTTTGGGGGTCCATGGACATTAGGTTAAGAACTCCAGCTTTAGAGCCTTGGTTCTCCGCCAGGGTCATTTTGTCCTCCGAGAGCATTTAGTAATGTCTGGGGACATTTTTGATTGTTATGACTGGGGTGGGGTGCTACTAGCATCTAGTAGGTAGAAGCCAAAGATGCTGCTAAATATCTTACAATGCAAAGGACAGCCCCCACAACAAAAAATTATGTAGTCTGAAGTATCAATAGTGATGAGGTTGAGAAACCCTGCTATAGAGCAAGAAGATTTGGGTTTGAGTACAAATGCTGGCACTCATAAGGTGAGTGATCTTGAAAACTATTTCACCTTCTGAATCAGTTTTTTGATCTGTAAAATGAGGGTGATAATATCTACATCACAAGGTTGTTGTGAGGATAAAATAAAATCGTGTGAAAGGGCCTAAAAAAAGAGTAATGCATTGTACAAATTGTTTTTAAATCATGTTCTTTTGATTCCTTGGATTCCACGGTGTCATCTCAGGGGCTATTTCTGGGGACTGACTGGGAGGCTGCAAGATCAGAATTTCTGGCATCTAACCCCCACTTTAGGGGTCCCCGGTGGTGCAAATGGTTAAGTGCTCCACTGAAAGGTTGGTGGTTCAAACTTACCTAGAGCCACCTCAGAAGATAGGCCTGTCGTCCTGCTTCTGAAAGGTCACAGCCATGGAAAACCCTACGGAGCAGTTCTACTCTGACACCTGGGGTCGCCATGAGTGGAATTCACTTGACAGCAACTAGTATTTTTTTTTTTTTTTGGTTTTGACTCCCACATTAACCAGAACATTTCTGCTTTCTATCTATTTTACATACTGAGCTTCTGTGAAAGATCTCACTTCTAAAGAAAAACTGTCCTGATTATAAAAGGAAGTTTGAAACCCACTGCTCAATATAACACTAGAGATAATTATTTTAAGTATATCCTGAAAACAAAATACAAGA
>NW_004444246.1:390031-394064 GCF_000243295.1 Trichechus manatus latirostris
CATCAATCTTCCCCTGGTTGAGGAGCTTCTCAGTGCAGGGACCCTGGGTCCCAAAGATGCCCTATTCTCCTGGCTCTTGTTTTTTGGTGGTATGAGGTCCCCCTGTCTCTCTGCTTGCTTCTCTCTTTTATATCTTAAAAGAGATTGATTTAAGATATAACCTAATTTTGTAGATTGAGCTCTGCCTCATTAACATAGCTGCCCCTAATCCTGCCTCATTTAACATCATAGAGGCAGGATTTATAACACATAAGAAAATCACATCAGATGACAAAATGGTGGACAATCATACAATACTGAAAATCACAGCCTAGCCAACCTGACACACATTTTTGGGGGGACACAATTCAATCCATAATAGCATTTAATCCCTTGGATGGGTACATTATTGCAGCAGTTATGTTAGCTAGCATTACTTTTGGTCAAAGTTTGAAAGCAGTCCCTTGAAAAGAAAAATACATAATTTGTTTTTGTATTTGTATCATATTTTGATGATCATTTTCTCTATACCAGCATTAAAAACATATCAGATAAAAGTATCGAGACTTTCATATTTTAAAAGCTACTTTTTCCTCCTATCCCTGACCCAGAACAGAATCTTCTTTCTCAGTTTCACGCATATGGTAATCTGTTTGCTTTCCTTTGAACTAGATAATTGTAAGAATCACAGAATCTCCAAAGCCTGTCCATGTATATTTATGTTCACTAACACAGTTACTCGAGGGATCAGCAGAAATACCAGTGGTTCTGTTGGTTTAAATTAAATTCCTTAATCAATCCCTTGAGAAGAGTTATCCAGGAGGTAACTGCTGGATGTGCATGAATCTTTTATGTGCTTCACTCTATAACAGTTTCTGAGAGGCCTGCAAATGTGAATTTTGCACAACAAAAATGAGTTGCTGACATCAGATAAGGCATCTGGTGGTTTCCCAGTCTTGTAAACCTAATAGCACAGGTTTGGCACAGCAGAACACAAATACAATATAGCTTTCCTGCCTTAAACCTCTCCCCTCACCATCCAAACTTCCTAAACAGTAGCAGAAGCTAATATCTATTGACTTCCTTATGCCAAGACTTTATTATTTAGTCTCCCAAGACTTTATTATTTAGTCTCCCTTATGCCAAGACTTTATTATTTAGTCTCCCATAGAACGAAGTCAGAACTATCATTATCATCTCTAATTTTATCAGTTGAGGAAACTAAGGCTTAGAGAGGTTGAGTAATTTGCCCAAGGTCACTTAGCTCATATGTAGCTGAAAAAGGATAGGAACCCAGGCCTTTCTGATTCCAGAATACATGATCTTAACCACTAATATAGACTGCCTCTCCTAATCTAACCCTTTACCCCACCCCATCCCCAGCAATGTGAAGATTATTTAAGTACTGCATTTTCAGTTAGTCTAAGAGTGGGATACATTACAAAGGAATAGACCATTCTGGAGTACTTGTTTGTGACTCTTTTTACCAAGTGTCCTAGTTATCTAGTGCTGGTATCACAGAAATACCACAAGTGGATGTCTTTATCAAAGAGAAATTTCTTCTCTCAAGGTCTCTAGTAGGCTAGAAGTCCGAATTCAGGGCATCAGCTCCAGGGGAAGGCTTTCTCTCTCTGTTGGCTCTGGAGGAAGGTCCTTGCCATCAGTCTTCCCCTGGACTAGAAGAATCCCAGCCCAGGGACACTGGGTCCAAAAGATGCACTATTCTTCTGGTTCTTGTTTTTTGGTGGTATGAGGTCCCCCGTCTCTCTGCTCAATTCCCTCTTTTGTATCTCAAAAGAGTTTGACTTAAGACACAATCTAATCTTGTTCGTTGAGTTCTGCCTCATTAACATAACTGCTGCTAATTCCACCTCATTAATATCATAGAGGTAGGATTTATAGCACATAGGAAAATCACATCAGATAACAAAATGGTGGACAATCACACAATACTGGGAATCATGGACTAGTCAACACACATTTTTGTGGGACACAATTCAATCCATAACACCAAGGACATCTTGATGTAAATGTAAAAAGGAAATACACTCCTCACTTATTGACATGGTTAGGTTCCAAAGACCAGGTCACTATTGCAAAATCGGTGTTATGTGAAAATGAAGGATGACTACATCAAATCACAAAATGGATGACTACATCATTAAATAACTGCCAAATTACATCATTACATAACTGCCAAACCACTGAGAATCATGGCCCAGCCAAGATGACACATAACCTTAACCATCAAAGCCAGCATTACTTTCTCCTAACACCTTGGTATTCATTACTGCCAGAGACAAACATCGTTAATATGCAAAATAGTCGGATAGTAGATTTTTTCCTATTGTCATAAATGCTAACTGTCGATAACAAGATAGTCGATAAGCGAGGAGAAGGTAATTTTAAGTTGTAGCCTTTGTGTTTTTCCCTCTCCAATGTTTTATTAAATTGCACTCCAAAGTCCTCCTTCACTGCTCTATCCAAGTAACTGGGGTTAACCACCATTAACTCAAAATAGAAGTTATCAAAACATATCCAGAGACCAAAGTTGTCAAAATTTCAGCTCTTGGACTTTGCAAATGCTTTATAAATATACATGTAATTTGAAATTTCAAATGCTTTATAAATATAAATGCAATTTGAAAATAGATTTAATCCAGTGGACTTCCTCCCCTAGACTAAAACAAATTGAGCTGAACGGGGCAGGGGCACTTGGACAGGAGCTAAATCCAAAAGCAAAGACTCTCAAGATCCTCCACAGCAAGAATAGCTGGCCAGCTGTATAGTTTACAGTTGACGAGGCACCCATGGGAAGGCTGATCCTTGTGAGTGAGCAGGGACAGAACTCACACTTTCAGTTCTCCTTCTCATGGCCTACTGGTGAGAACTCTCCATCTACGGAAGTCAGAATATTTTCTTTAGAATGTCCTGTAGGAGCAATGCCTGCTTATGTGTCTAAGACATTGCTCAACTCCAGGTTTGAATTACTTCCACATCCTGGAATTGAGCATTGGATCAAGTGACACTTATAGGAGTGACGAGGGTGGGTGGAGAGAAGAGCTCCCTATCTACGCAACATGGTGTAGTTAGAAACAGCCTGATGTCTCTAATAGTTAATGATAGAAAATAACCCCTTCTATGCATTGTTGTTGTTAGCTGGCGTCAAGTTAGTCCCTGCCTCATGGTGATCCCATGCACAAAAAGAAACGCTTCCTGATTCTGCATAATCCCCATGATCTGCTGCAGATTGGTCATTATGATTCATAGGGTTTTCATCAACTGATTTTTCAGAAGTAGCTCACCAAGTCTTTCTTCCTGGTTCACCTTAGTTTGGAAGCTCTGCTGAAACCTGTTCAGCATCATAGCAACATGCAAGCGTCCAGTGACGGACAAATGGTGGCTCAGCTTGAGGTACATTGGCCAGGAATTGAACCTGGGTCTCCCCCAAGAAAGGGTGAGAATGCTACAACTGAATCACCAATGCCTCATCTTCTATGCATAGATAATTATATATCTCTTATACCAAAACCAAAAACCAAACCCTTTGTTGTGAAGTTGATTCCAATTCACAGCAACCCTGTAGGACAGAGTAGAACTGTCCCATAGGGTTTCCAAGGAGTTGCTGGTGGATTTGAACTGCTGACCTTCTGGTTAGCAGTCAAGCTCTTAACCACTGCACCACCAGGGCTTCTATGTCTTATAAGTGTTCAATAACTGTTTTCTAATAATTGTAAGATCCCAAACGGAGGTGATAATAATGAGCTCCAAGTCTATGGATGATTTTTATATTGACTGAGGTAATTTCAGTAATAATTGCAAAAGCAGTTAACATTAATTAAATTCTTAACTATGTGCCAGGCACCATGTGAAGCATTTTATATACACTGTCTCTTATCATCTGCATAAGAGCCGTATGAGATGGTACTGTTTTTAATCTTCGTTTTACAGATGAAGAAACTTAGGCTTAGAGAGGTTAAGTAAATTTGTCTGAGATCAGAAAATTGGCAAGAGGTGGAATTTGAATGTGAACAAGGTATTTAGTTGAGCAAGG